>NW_028122979.1:0-190792 GCF_965194805.1 Balaenoptera borealis
TAATTTATCCATTCCCCCCACCGGTCGTTTTAGATGAGCATAGTTTGTTTTCTAAATCTGTGAGTGTCTTTCTCTGTGGAAATATGTTCATTTGTGTCAGTTATTAGATAACGCCTATAAGTGCTATCATAGAACACAGGTCTTTTGCTTTCCAACTTACCTCATCTTTCGTGATTATCTCCAGACTCATTTGTGGTGCCTCAAAGAGCAATGGTTCATTGTCTTCCATGGCTCATATTCCATTGTGTACACGGACCACTTCTTCTTTATCCATTTACCTGTTGTTGGACATTTTGATTGCTTCACTGTCTTGGCTATTGTGAATAAGGCTGCACTGCAGCTTTTGCGGCCTGTGTCTTCTCGATTCTTGTCTTCTCAGGTGAGAGGTCCAATGGTGCGCCTGCTGGATTGAATAGTACCTCCATTTTTACTTTTAAACGCAGCTCCTTTCTGTTCTCATTATTGGCTGTTACCCCTTTACGTCTCACCAGCAGGCAGAGGGTACACAGTTCTCTAAAACCCCTTCAGCATTTATTGTTTGTAGACTTTTTGCTGATGGTCAGTCGACTGGTGTAAGTTGAAACTTTTTGTAGATTAGATTGCATGCGTCTAACACTCCCTGAGGTTGAGCTTTTATCCATTTTCCTTTTTTTTAAAAAGAGTGTGAGTAAAACTTAACTCTTCCTAATCTCTTCTTGAAACATTTGCCTGTTTTGAATTTTTTGCCCATTCCCTACTTCAGCACAAATATTTAGGGCAAGTGTCCTTTACAGCCCTGAGTCCTTGTGAATGTTAAGTGACCATTGGCTGTGACTTTAAAGCTGCTCTTGCAGGATACGGCCACAAGGTGGCAGCATTTCTCCTTTACCAAATTTGGTTACTAGGGAAACAGAGCCTTAATGGAAGTGGTGTTCTAGGTTGTATATTAGAATGGAATGTGCCAGGAAAAAGCCCTTTAACTTTATGTCTCATTACTTCTTGTTCATATTTGTAATTTACTTTTTATTTTTTATCCCAGCAAATTTGATTACAATGGTTTGTTTGTTCTAGGTGTGCAAGATGTGGTTCTTTCACACATATACGTGTATCTATTCTTCCTCGCATCCTTTGCCAATGTAGGTTATGACACAATGTTGAGCAGTCTTCTCCTGGTCTTCCGTACGTCTTTGGTGGTTATATATTTCACATGGTTTGTATATCTCTGTTAACCCCAATATGGTAATGTATCCAATCCTCATCCCTTTCTATTTGGTGAACCATAAGTTTTTTAATGAATCTGTGATTGCCTTTCTCTGTGGAAATATCTTCACTGGTATCAATTTTTAAGTAACTCCTGAAAGTGATATGATAGGATATGTGCCTTTTGCTTTCTCACTTACTACACTTGGCGTGATTACGTCTAGACTCATCTATGGTGCTGCAAATGGCATTGTTTCATTTTTTTCACTAGCGAATATTCCATCTGTAAATGGAGGAGTTCTTCTTTGCCCACCCATCTGTTGGTGGTCTTTTTGGTTACTTCCATATCGTGGCTATTGTAATACTGGGCAATGCAGATTTGCCTGCCTGTGTCTTTCCAATTCTCTCTTCTTAGATTACAGGTGGAGGAGTGGGCCTGCTGGATCATATGGTAGCTCAATGTTGACCTTTTTAAGGCACTTCCATTCTGTTCTCATTCGTGGCCCTTTCCAACTTACGTCCCCCTTGAAGTTGAGGGTACGCATTTCTCCACAACACCTTCAGCATTTATTGTTTGTAGTTTTCTTGCTCATGGTTATTCTGACAAGTGTGAGCTGATACCTCTTTGTGGTTGAATTCGCATGTGCCTCATAATCCGTTGAAATTGAGCTTTAAGGCATGTCCTTTTTATTTTTCAAGCAGTGATTACCCCTTAGTTCTTCAAAGTGTTCTCTTAAAGTACGTGTCACCTTTTGAAATGTTTTGGCCGTTACCTCCCTGAAGACATTTTGAGGGCAGGTTTCATTTACAGTTCTGCAGTACTTGTTCCTATGAAATGACCATTAGCACAGGCTTTAAAACTGCTTTTGCAGGTAACTGCCAGAGGGCGGCAGCCTTTCTATGTTCCCCACCCTGGTAACTAGGGAAAAGCCCTTGCGGCCTGTGGTGTTTCTCGGTTATAAATTAGAGTGGAGTGTGCCCGGACAAACCCACACAAGCTGATGTCTCCTTACTTTCGTTGGATTTTTAAATTTAATTTTTATTTTTTATTGGAGTAATTTTCCACTGTGTACGTGGACCACTTCTTCTTTGTGCATTCCTCGGTTGATGGACATTTTCATTGCTTCCAAGTGTTGGCTATGGTAAATATTGTTGGAGTGCAGGATTGCCAGCCTGTGACGTTTGGATTCTCATTTTCTCAGGTGATAGGCCCAGCAGTGGGTGTGATTGATTGACTGGTAGCACCGTGTTTCCCTTTTCAAAGCACCTTCTTTGTGTTTTCATTAGTGGCTCTTACCACGTCCCCCTTAGAATCGAGGGTACGCATTTCTCCACAATCGCTTCAGCATTTATTGTTTACAGCATTGATGCTAATGGCCCTTCTGGCTGCTGTGAGCTGATAGGTTTTTGTAATTTGGGTTTGCATGTCTTTGAACATTCGTAAAACTCATCATTTTTCTCCGCCGTTTTCTTTTCCGTTAAAAAAAGGAAACAATTGGCAGTACAATATAACTCTTGAAATTGTCTTCTTTGAAGGTTGCCCTCTTTTGAATTATTTGGTCGATTTTCCACCCCAGCGTTTTTTTAGAGAGCAGGTGTCATTTCCCGAACTGCAAGTTTGGTGAATATTTAGTGACCTTTAGCAATGGGTTTAAAGCTGCTGTTGTGGGAAGCGGCCTCTAGGAGGCAGCATTTCCCCATTCCCAAATCTGGGGAGTAGGGCAGCAGAGCCTTTCTGGAAGTCGTGTTCCTAGGTTGTAAATTACATTGGAATGTGCGTGGCAAAACCCCCACAAGTTTATGTGTCATTATTTCTTCTTGGTTTTTAAAAGTGTTTTAATTGGGGTAAAGCTTAGAATATTGTTTGTCCTAGGTGTACACAATCTGGTTCATTTGTACATTATATATGTCTATTCAAGTACAGATCCTCTTCCCATGTAAAATGTTACAGAGGGTTCCGCAGACTTCCCTTGCTATATGGTTGGTCTTTTTGAGATATGTATATCATATGTGTTTGTATACATATAGTAACACTAATCTTAATTTATCCATTCCCCCCACCGGTCGTTTTAGATGAGCATAGTTTGTTTTCTAAATCTGTGAGTGTCTTTCTCTGTGGAAATATGTTCATTTGTGTCAGTTATTAGATAACGCCTATAAGTGCTATCATAGAACACAGGTCTTTTGCTTTCCAACTTACCTCATCTTTCGTGATTATCTCCAGACTCATTTGTGGTGCCTCAAAGAGCAATGGTTCATTGTCTTCCATGGCTCATATTCCATTGTGTACACGGACCACTTCTTCTTTATCCATTTACCTGTTGTTGGACATTTTGATTGCTTCACTGTCTTGGCTATTGTGAATAAGGCTGCACTGCAGCTTTTGCGGCCTGTGTCTTCTCGATTCTTGTCTTCTCAGGTGAGAGGTCCAATGGTGCGCCTGCTGGATTGAATAGTACCTCCATTTTTACTTTTAAACGCAGCTCCTTTCTGTTCTCATTATTGGCTGTTACCCCTTTACGTCTCACCAGCAGGCAGAGGGTACACAGTTCTCTAAAACCCCTTCAGCATTTATTGTTTGTAGACTTTTTGCTGATGGTCAGTCGACTGGTGTAAGTTGAAACTTTTTGTAGATTAGATTGCATGCGTCTAACACTCCCTGAGGTTGAGCTTTTATCCATTTTCCTTTTTTTTAAAAAGAGTGTGAGTAAAACTTAACTCTTCCTAATCTCTTCTTGAAACATTTGCCTGTTTTGAATTTTTTGCCCATTCCCTACTTCAGCACAAATATTTAGGGCAAGTGTCCTTTACAGCCCTGAGTCCTTGTGAATGTTAAGTGACCATTGGCTGTGACTTTAAAGCTGCTCTTGCAGGATACGGCCACAAGGTGGCAGCATTTCTCCTTTACCAAATTTGGTTACTAGGGAAACAGAGCCTTAATGGAAGTGGTGTTCTAGGTTGTATATTAGAATGGAATGTGCCAGGAAAAAGCCCTTTAACTTTATGTCTCATTACTTCTTGTTCATATTTGTAATTTACTTTTTATTTTTTATCCCAGCAAATTTGATTACAATGGTTTGTTTGTTCTAGGTGTGCAAGATGTGGTTCTTTCACACATATACGTGTATCTATTCTTCCTCGCATCCTTTGCCAATGTAGGTTATGACACAATGTTGAGCAGTCTTCTCCTGGTCTTCCGTACGTCTTTGGTGGTTATATATTTCACATGGTTTGTATATCTCTGTTAACCCCAATATGGTAATGTATCCAATCCTCATCCCTTTCTATTTGGTGAACCATAAGTTTTTTAATGAATCTGTGATTGCCTTTCTCTGTGGAAATATCTTCACTGGTATCAATTTTTAAGTAACTCCTGAAAGTGATATGATAGGATATGTGCCTTTTGCTTTCTCACTTACTACACTTGGCGTGATTACGTCTAGACTCATCTATGGTGCTGCAAATGGCATTGTTTCATTTTTTTCACTAGCGAATATTCCATCTGTAAATGGAGGAGTTCTTCTTTGCCCACCCATCTGTTGGTGGTCTTTTTGGTTACTTCCATATCGTGGCTATTGTAATACTGGGCAATGCAGATTTGCCTGCCTGTGTCTTTCCAATTCTCTCTTCTTAGATTACAGGTGGAGGAGTGGGCCTGCTGGATCATATGGTAGCTCAATGTTGACCTTTTTAAGGCACTTCCATTCTGTTCTCATTCGTGGCCCTTTCCAACTTACGTCCCCCTTGAAGTTGAGGGTATGCATTTCTCCACAACACCTTCAGCATTTATTGTTTGTAGTTTTCTTGCTCATGGTTATTCTGACAATGGTGA
Source organism: Balaenoptera borealis (assembly GCF_965194805.1). Taxonomy (NCBI): domain Eukaryota; kingdom Metazoa; phylum Chordata; class Mammalia; order Artiodactyla; family Balaenopteridae; genus Balaenoptera; species Balaenoptera borealis. The sequence continues at coordinate 5,012 of NW_028122979.1, forward strand.
GCTGATACCTCTTTGTGGTTGAATTCGCATGTGCCTCATAATCCGTTGAAATTGAGCTTTAAGGCATGTCCTTTTTATTTTTCAAGCAGTGATTACCCCTTAGTTCTTCAAAGTGTTCTCTTAAAGTACGTGTCACCTTTTGAAATGTTTTGGCCGTTACCTCCCTGAAGACATTTTGAGGGCAGGTTTCATTTACAGTTCTGCAGTACTTGTTCCTATGAAATGACCATTAGCACAGGCTTTAAAACTGCTTTTGCAGGTAACTGCCAGAGGGCGGCAGCCTTTCTATGTTCCCCACCCTGGTAACTAGGGAAAAGCCCTTGCGGCCTGTGGTGTTTCTCGGTTATAAATTAGAGTGGAGTGTGCCCGGACAAACCCACACAAGCTGATGTCTCCTTACTTTCGTTGGATTTTTAAATTTAATTTTTATTTTTTATTGGAGTAATTTTCCACTGTGTACGTGGACCACTTCTTCTTTGTGCATTCCTCGGTTGATGGACATTTTCATTGCTTCCAAGTGTTGGCTATGGTAAATATTGTTGGAGTGCAGGATTGCCAGCCTGTGACGTTTGGATTCTCATTTTCTCAGGTGATAGGCCCAGCAGTGGGTGTGATTGATTGACTGGTAGCACCGTGTTTCCCTTTTCAAAGCACCTTCTTTGTGTTTTCATTAGTGGCTCTTACCACGTCCCCCTTAGAATCGAGGGTACGCATTTCTCCACAATCGCTTCAGCATTTATTGTTTACAGCATTGATGCTAATGGCCCTTCTGGCTGCTGTGAGCTGATAGGTTTTTGTAATTTGGGTTTGCATGTCTTTGAACATTCGTAAAACTCATCATTTTTCTCCGCCGTTTTCTTTTCCGTTAAAAAAAGGAAACAATTGGCAGTACAATATAACTCTTGAAATTGTCTTCTTTGAAGGTTGCCCTCTTTTGAATTATTTGGTCGATTTTCCACCCCAGCGTTTTTTTAGAGAGCAGGTGTCATTTCCCGAACTGCAAGTTTGGTGAATATTTAGTGACCTTTAGCAATGGGTTTAAAGCTGCTGTTGTGGGAAGCGGCCTCTAGGAGGCAGCATTTCCCCATTCCCAAATCTGGGGAGTAGGGCAGCAGAGCCTTTCTGGAAGTCGTGTTCCTAGGTTGTAAATTACATTGGAATGTGCGTGGCGAAACCCCCACAAGTTTATGTGTCATTATTTCTTCTTGGTTTTTAAAAGTGTTTTAATTGGGATAAAGCTTAGAATATTGTTTGTCCTAGGTGTACACAATCTGGTTCATTTGTACATTATATATGTCTATTCAAGTACAGATCCTCTTCCCATGTAAAATGTTACAGAGGGTTCCGCAGACTTCCCTTGCTATATGGTTGGTCTTTTTGAGATATGTATATCATATGTGTTTGTATACATATAGTAACACTAATCTTAATTTATCCATTCCCCCCACCGGTCGTTTTAGATGAGCATAGTTTGTTTTCTAAATCTGTGAGTGTCTTTCTCTGTGGAAATATGTTCATTTGTGTCAGTTATTAGATAACGCCTATAAGTGCTATCATAGAACACAGGTCTTTTGCTTTCCAACTTACCTCATCTTTCGTGATTATCTCCAGACTCATTTGTGGTGCCTCAAAGAGCAATGGTTCATTGTCTTCCATGGCTCATATTCCATTGTGTACACGGACCACTTCTTCTTTATCCATTTACCTGTTGTTGGACATTTTGATTGCTTCACTGTCTTGGCTATTGTGAATAAGGCTGCACTGCAGCTTTTGCGGCCTGTGTCTTCTCGATTCTTGTCTTCTCAGGTGAGAGGTCCAATGGTGCGCCTGCTGGATTGAATAGTACCTCCATTTTTACTTTTAAACGCAGCTCCTTTCTGTTCTCATTATTGGCTGTTACCCCTTTACGTCTCACCAGCAGGCAGAGGGTACACAGTTCTCTAAAACCCCTTCAGCATTTATTGTTTGTAGACTTTTTGCTGATGGTCAGTCGACTGGTGTAAGTTGAAACTTTTTGTAGATTAGATTGCATGCGTCTAACACTCCCTGAGGTTGAGCTTTTATCCATTTTCCTTTTTTTTAAAAAGAGTGTGAGTAAAACTTAACTCTTCCTAATCTCTTCTTGAAACATTTGCCTGTTTTGAATTTTTTGCCCATTCCCTACTTCAGCACAAATATTTAGGGCAAGTGTCCTTTACAGCCCTGAGTCCTTGTGAATGTTAAGTGACCATTGGCTGTGACTTTAAAGCTGCTCTTGCAGGATACGGCCACAAGGTGGCAGCATTTCTCCTTTACCAAATTTGGTTACTAGGGAAACAGAGCCTTAATGGAAGTGGTGTTCTAGGTTGTATATTAGAATGGAATGTGCCAGGAAAAAGCCCTTTAACTTTATGTCTCATTACTTCTTGTTCATATTTGTAATTTACTTTTTATTTTTTATCCCAGCAAATTTGATTACAATGGTTTGTTTGTTCTAGGTGTGCAAGATGTGGTTCTTTCACACATATACGTGTATCTATTCTTCCTCGCATCCTTTGCCAATGTAGGTTATGACACAATGTTGAGCAGTCTTCTCCTGGTCTTCCGTACGTCTTTGGTGGTTATATATTTCACATGGTTTGTATATCTCTGTTAACCCCAATATGGTAATGTATCCAATCCTCATCCCTTTCTATTTGGTGAACCATAAGTTTTTTAATGAATCTGTGATTGCCTTTCTCTGTGGAAATATCTTCACTGGTATCAATTTTTAAGTAACTCCTGAAAGTGATATGATAGGATATGTGCCTTTTGCTTTCTCACTTACTACACTTGGCGTGATTACGTCTAGACTCATCTATGGTGCTGCAAATGGCATTGTTTCATTTTTTTCACTAGCGAATATTCCATCTGTAAATGGAGGAGTTCTTCTTTGCCCACCCATCTGTTGGTGGTCTTTTTGGTTACTTCCATATCGTGGCTATTGTAATACTGGGCAATGCAGATTTGCCTGCCTGTGTCTTTCCAATTCTCTCTTCTTAGATTACAGGTGGAGGAGTGGGCCTGCTGGATCATATGGTAGCTCAATGTTGACCTTTTTAAGGCACTTCCATTCTGTTCTCATTCGTGGCCCTTTCCAACTTACGTCCCCCTTGAAGTTGAGGGTATGCATTTCTCCACAACACCTTCAGCATTTATTGTTTGTAGTTTTCTTGCTCATGGTTATTCTGACAATGGTGAGCTGATACCTCTTTGTGGTTGAATTCGCATGTGCCTCATAATCCGTTGAAATTGAGCTTTAAGGCATGTCCTTTTTATTTTTCAAGCAGTGATTACCCCTTAGTTCTTCAAAGTGTTCTCTTAAAGTACGTGTCACCTTTTGAAATGTTTTGGCCGTTACCTCCCTGAAGACATTTTGAGGGCAGGTTTCATTTACAGTTCTGCAGTACTTGTTCCTATGAAATGACCATTAGCACAGGCTTTAAAACTGCTTTTGCAGGTAACTGCCAGAGGGCGGCAGCCTTTCTATGTTCCCCACCCTGGTAACTAGGGAAAAGCCCTTGCGGCCTGTGGTGTTTCTCGGTTATAAATTAGAGTGGAGTGTGCCCGGACAAACCCACACAAGCTGATGTCTCCTTACTTTCGTTGGATTTTTAAATTTAATTTTTATTTTTTATTGGAGTAATTTTCCACTGTGTACGTGGACCACTTCTTCTTTGTGCATTCCTCGGTTGATGGACATTTTCATTGCTTCCAAGTGTTGGCTATGGTAAATATTGTTGGAGTGCAGGATTGCCAGCCTGTGACGTTTGGATTCTCATTTTCTCAGGTGATAGGCCCAGCAGTGGGTGTGATTGATTGACTGGTAGCACCGTGTTTCCCTTTTCAAAGCACCTTCTTTGTGTTTTCATTAGTGGCTCTTACCACGTCCCCCTTAGAATCGAGGGTACGCATTTCTCCACAATCGCTTCAGCATTTATTGTTTACAGCATTGATGCTAATGGCCCTTCTGGCTGCTGTGAGCTGATAGGTTTTTGTAATTTGGGTTTGCATGTCTTTGAACATTCGTAAAACTCATCATTTTTCTCCGCCGTTTTCTTTTCCGTTAAAAAAAGGAAACAATTGGCAGTACAATATAACTCTTGAAATTGTCTTCTTTGAAGGTTGCCCTCTTTTGAATTATTTGGTCGATTTTCCACCCCAGCGTTTTTTTAGAGAGCAGGTGTCATTTCCCGAACTGCAAGTTTGGTGAATATTTAGTGACCTTTAGCAATGGGTTTAAAGCTGCTGTTGTGGGAAGCGGCCTCTAGGAGGCAGCATTTCCCCATTCCCAAATCTGGGGAGTAGGGCAGCAGAGCCTTTCTGGAAGTCGTGTTCCTAGGTTGTAAATTACATTGGAATGTGCGTGGCGAAACCCCCACAAGTTTATGTGTCATTATTTCTTCTTGGTTTTTAAAAGTGTTTTAATTGGGATAAAGCTTAGAATATTGTTTGTCCTAGGTGTACACAATCTGGTTCATTTGTACATTATATATGTCTATTCAAGTACAGATCCTCTTCCCATGTAAAATGTTACAGAGGGTTCCGCAGACTTCCCTTGCTATATGGTTGGTCTTTTTGAGATATGTATATCATATGTGTTTGTATACATATAGTAACACTAATCTTAATTTATCCATTCCCCCCACCGGTCGTTTTAGATGAGCATAGTTTGTTTTCTAAATCTGTGAGTGTCTTTCTCTGTGGAAATATGTTCATTTGTGTCAGTTATTAGATAACGCCTATAAGTGCTATCATAGAACACAGGTCTTTTGCTTTCCAACTTACCTCATCTTTCGTGATTATCTCCAGACTCATTTGTGGTGCCTCAAAGAGCAATGGTTCATTGTCTTCCATGGCTCATATTCCATTGTGTACACGGACCACTTCTTCTTTATCCATTTACCTGTTGTTGGACATTTTGATTGCTTCACTGTCTTGGCTATTGTGAATAAGGCTGCACTGCAGCTTTTGCGGCCTGTGTCTTCTCGATTCTTGTCTTCTCAGGTGAGAGGTCCAATGGTGCGCCTGCTGGATTGAATAGTACCTCCATTTTTACTTTTAAACGCAGCTCCTTTCTGTTCTCATTATTGGCTGTTACCCCTTTACGTCTCACCAGCAGGCAGAGGGTACACAGTTCTCTAAAACCCCTTCAGCATTTATTGTTTGTAGACTTTTTGCTGATGGTCAGTCGACTGGTGTAAGTTGAAACTTTTTGTAGATTAGATTGCATGCGTCTAACACTCCCTGAGGTTGAGCTTTTATCCATTTTCCTTTTTTTTAAAAAGAGTGTGAGTAAAACTTAACTCTTCCTAATCTCTTCTTGAAACATTTGCCTGTTTTGAATTTTTTGCCCATTCCCTACTTCAGCACAAATATTTAGGGCAAGTGTCCTTTACAGCCCTGAGTCCTTGTGAATGTTAAGTGACCATTGGCTGTGACTTTAAAGCTGCTCTTGCAGGATACGGCCACAAGGTGGCAGCATTTCTCCTTTACCAAATTTGGTTACTAGGGAAACAGAGCCTTAATGGAAGTGGTGTTCTAGGTTGTATATTAGAATGGAATGTGCCAGGAAAAAGCCCTTTAACTTTATGTCTCATTACTTCTTGTTCATATTTGTAATTTACTTTTTATTTTTTATCCCAGCAAATTTGATTACAATGGTTTGTTTGTTCTAGGTGTGCAAGATGTGGTTCTTTCACACATATACGTGTATCTATTCTTCCTCGCATCCTTTGCCAATGTAGGTTATGACACAATGTTGAGCAGTCTTCTCCTGGTCTTCCGTACGTCTTTGGTGGTTATATATTTCACATGGTTTGTATATCTCTGTTAACCCCAATATGGTAATGTATCCAATCCTCATCCCTTTCTATTTGGTGAACCATAAGTTTTTTAATGAATCTGTGATTGCCTTTCTCTGTGGAAATATCTTCACTGGTATCAATTTTTAAGTAACTCCTGAAAGTGATATGATAGGATATGTGCCTTTTGCTTTCTCACTTACTACACTTGGCGTGATTACGTCTAGACTCATCTATGGTGCTGCAAATGGCATTGTTTCATTTTTTTCACTAGCGAATATTCCATCTGTAAATGGAGGAGTTCTTCTTTGCCCACCCATCTGTTGGTGGTCTTTTTGGTTACTTCCATATCTTGGCTATTGTAATACTGGGCAATGCAGATTTGCCTGCCTGTGTCTTTCCAATTCTCTCTTCTTAGATTACAGGTGGAGGAGTGGGCCTGCTGGATCATATGGTAGCTCAATGTTGACCTTTTTAAGGCACCTCCATTCTGTTCTCATTCGTGGCCCTTTCCAACTTACGTCCCCCTTGAAGTTGAGGGTATGCATTTCTCCACAACACCTTCAGCATTTATTGTTTGTAGTTTTCTTGCTCATGGTTATTCTGACAAGTGTGAGCTGATACCTCTTTGTGGTTGAATTCGCATGTGCCTCATAATCCGTTGAAATTGAGCTTTAAGGCATGTCCTTTTTATTTTTCAAGCAGTGATTACCCCTTAGTTCTTCAAAGTGTTCTCTTAAAGTACGTGTCACCTTTTGAAATGTTTTGGCCGTTACCTCCCTGAAGACATTTTGAGGGCAGGTTTCATTTACAGTTCTGCAGTACTTGTTCCTATGAAATGACCATTAGCACAGGCTTTAAAACTGCTTTTGCAGCTAACTGCCAGAGGGCGGCAGCCTTTCTATGTTCCCCACCCTGGTAACTAGGGAAAAGCCCTTGCGGCCTGTGGTGTTTCTCGGTTATAAATTAGAGTGGAGTGTGCCCGGACAAACCCACACAAGCTGATGTCTCCTTACTTTCGTTGGATTTTTAAATTTAATTTTTATTTTTTATTGGAGTAATTTTCCACTGTGTACGTGGACCACTTCTTCTTTGTGCATTCCTCGGTTGATGGACATTTTCATTGCTTCCAAGTGTTGGCTATGGTAAATATTGTTGGAGTGCAGGATTGCCAGCCTGTGACTTTTTGATTCTCATTTTCTCAGGTGATAGGCCCAGCAGTGGGTGTGATTGATTGACTGGTAGCACCGTGTTTCCCTTTTCAAAGCACCTTCTTTGTGTTTTCATTAGTGGCTCTTACCACGTCCCCCTTAGAATCGAGGGTACGCATTTCTCCACAATCGCTTCAGCATTTATTGTTTACAGCATTGATGCTAATGGCCCTTCTGGCTGCTGTGAGCTGATAGGTTTTTGTAATTTGGGTTTGCATGTCTTTGAACATTCGTAAAACTCATCATTTTTCTCCGCCGTTTTCTTTTCCGTTAAAAAAAGGAAACAATTGGCAGTACAATATAACTCTTGAAATTGTCTTCTTTGAAGGTTGCCCTCTTTTGAATTATTTGGTCGATTTTCCACCCCAGCGTTTTTTTAGAGAGCAGGTGTCATTTCCCGAACTGCAAGTTTGGTGAATATTTAGTGACCTTTAGCAATGGGTTTAAAGCTGCTGTTGTGGGAAGCGGCCTCTAGGAGGCAGCATTTCCCCATTCCCAAATCTGGGGAGTAGGGCAGCAGAGCCTTTCTGGAAGTCGTGTTCCTAGGTTGTAAATTACATTGGAATGTGCGTGGCGAAACCCCCACAAGTTTATGTGTCATTATTTCTTCTTGGTTTTTAAAAGTGTTTTAATTGGGGTAAAGCTTAGAATATTGTTTGTCCTAGGTGTACACAATCTGGTTCATTTGTACATTATATATGTCTATTCAAGTACAGATCCTCTTCCCATGTAAAATGTTACAGAGGGTTCCGCAGACTTCCCTTGCTATATGGTTGGTCTTTTTGAGATATGTATATCATATGTGTTTGTATACATATAGTAACACTAATCTTAATTTATCCATTCCCCCCACCGGTCGTTTTAGATGAGCATAGTTTGTTTTCTAAATCTGTGAGTGTCTTTCTCTGTGGAAATATGTTCATTTGTGTCAGTTATTAGATAACGCCTATAAGTGCTATCATAGAACACAGGTCTTTTGCTTTCCAACTTACCTCATCTTTCGTGATTATCTCCAGACTCATTTGTGGTGCCTCAAAGAGCAATGGTTCATTGTCTTCCATGGCTCATATTCCATTGTGTACACGGACCACTTCTTCTTTATCCATTTACCTGTTGTTGGACATTTTGATTGCTTCACTGTCTTGGCTATTGTGAATAAGGCTGCACTGCAGCTTTTGCGGCCTGTGTCTTCTCGATTCTTGTCTTCTCAGGTGAGAGGTCCAATGGTGCGCCTGCTGGATTGAATAGTACCTCCATTTTTACTTTTAAACGCAGCTCCTTTCTGTTCTCATTATTGGCTGTTACCCCTTTACGTCTCACCAGCAGGCAGAGGGTACACAGTTCTCTAAAACCCCTTCAGCATTTATTGTTTGTAGACTTTTTGCTGATGGTCAGTCGACTGGTGTAAGTTGAAACTTTTTGTAGATTAGATTGCATGCGTCTAACACTCCCTGAGGTTGAGCTTTTATCCATTTTCCTTTTTTTTAAAAAGAGTGTGAGTAAAACTTAACTCTTCCTAATCTCTTCTTGAAACATTTGCCTGTTTTGAATTTTTTGCCCATTCCCTACTTCAGCACAAATATTTAGGGCAAGTGTCCTTTACAGCCCTGAGTCCTTGTGAATGTTAAGTGACCATTGGCTGTGACTTTAAAGCTGCTCTTGCAGGATACGGCCACAAGGTGGCAGCATTTCTCCTTTACCAAATTTGGTTACTAGGGAAACAGAGCCTTAATGGAAGTGGTGTTCTAGGTTGTATATTAGAATGGAATGTGCCAGGAAAAAGCCCTTTAACTTTATGTCTCATTACTTCTTGTTCATATTTGTAATTTACTTTTTATTTTTTATCCCAGCAAATTTGATTACAATGGTTTGTTTGTTCTAGGTGTGCAAGATGTGGTTCTTTCACACATATACGTGTATCTATTCTTCCTCGCATCCTTTGCCAATGTAGGTTATGACACAATGTTGAGCAGTCTTCTCCTGGTCTTCCGTACGTCTTTGGTGGTTATATATTTCACATGGTTTGTATATCTCTGTTAACCCCAATATGGTAATGTATCCAATCCTCATCCCTTTCTATTTGGTGAACCATAAGTTTTTTAATGAATCTGTGATTGCCTTTCTCTGTGGAAATATCTTCACTGGTATCAATTTTTAAGTAACTCCTGAAAGTGATATGATAGGATATGTGCCTTTTGCTTTCTCACTTACTACACGTGGCGTGATTACGTCTAGACTCATCTATGGTGCTGCAAATGGCATTGTTTCATTTTTTTCACTAGCGAATATTCCATCTGTACATGGAGGAGTTCTTCTTTGCCCACCCATCTGTTGGTGGTCCTTTTGGTTACTTCCATATCTTGGCTATTGTAATACTGGGCAATGCAGATTTGCCTGCCTGTGTCTTTCCAATTCTCTCTTCTTAGATTATAGGTGGAGGAGTGGGCCTGCTGGATCATATGGTAGCTCAATGTTTATATTTTTAAGGCACCTCCATTCTGTTCTCATTCGTGGCCCTTTCCAACTTACGTCCCCCTTGAAGTTGAGGGTATGCATTTCTCCACAACACCTTCAGCATTTATTGTTTGTAGTTTTCTTGCTCATGGTTATTCTGACAAGTGTGAGCTGATACCTCTTTGTGGTTGAATTCGCATGTGCCTCATAATCCGTTGAAATTGAGCTTTAAGGCATGTCCTTTTTATTTTTCAAGCAGTGATTACCCCTTAGTTCTTCAAAGTGTTCTCTTAAAGTACGTGTCACCTTTTGAAATGTTTTGGCCGTTACCTCCCTGAAGACATTTTGAGGGCAGGTTTCATTTACAGTTCTGCAGTACTTGTTCCTATGAAATGACCATTAGCACAGGCTTTAAAACTGCTTTTGCAGCTAACTGCCAGAGGGCGGCAGCCTTTCTATGTTCCCCACCCTGGTAACTAGGGAAAAGCCCTTGCGGCCTGTGGTGTTTCTCGGTTATAAATTAGAGTGGAGTGTGCCCGGACAAACCCACACAAGCTGATGTCTCCTTACTTTTGTTGGATTTTTAAATTTAATTTTTATTTTTTATTGGAGTAATTTTCCACTGTGTACGTGGACCACTTCTTCTTTGTGCATTCCTCGGTTGATGGACATTTTCATTGCTTCCAAGTGTTGGCTATGGTAAATATTTTTGGAGTGCAGGTTTGCCAGCCTGTGACTTTTTGATTCTCATGTTCTCAGGTGATAGGCCCAGCAGTGGGTGTGATTGATTGACTGGTAGCACCGTGTTTCCCTTTTCAAAGCACCCTCTTTGTGTTTTCATTAGTGGCTCTTACCACGTCCCCCTTAGAGTCGAGGGTACGCATTTCTCCACAATCGCTTCAGCATTTATTGTTTACAGCATTGATGCTAATGGCCCTTCTGGCTGCTGTGAGCTGATAGGTTTTTGTAATTTGGGTTTGCATGTCTTTGAAAATTCGTAAAACTCATCATTTTTCTCCGCCGTTTTCTTTTCTGTTAAAAAAAGGAAACAATTGGCAGTACAATATAACTCTTGAAATTGTCTTCTTTGAAGGTTGCCCTCTTTTGAATTATTTGGTCGATTTTCCACCCCAGCGTTTTTTTAGAGAGCAGGTGTCATTTCCCGAACTGCAAGTTTGGTGAATATTTAGTGACCTTTAGCAATGGGTTTAAAGCTGCTGTTGTGGGAAGCGGCCTCAAGGAGGCAGCATTTCTCCATTCCCAAATCTGGGTAGTAGGGCAGCAGAGCCTTTCTGGAAGTCGTGTTCCTAGGTTGTAAATTCCATTGGAATGTGCGTGGAGAAACCCCCATAAGTTTATGTGTCATTATTTCTTCTTGGTTTTTAAAAGTGTTTTAATTGGGGTAAAGCTTAGAATATTGTTTGTCCTAGGTGTACACAATCTGGTTCATTTGTACATTATATATGTCTATTCAAGTACAGATCCTCTTCCCATGTAAAATGTTACAGAGGGTTCCGCAGACTTCCCTTGCTATATGGTTGGCCTTTTTGAGATATGTATATCATATGTGTTTGTATACATATAGTAACACTAACCTTAATTTATCCATTCCCCCCACCTGTCGTTTTAGATGAGCATAGTTTGTTTTCTAAATCTGTGAGTGTCTTTCTCTGTGGAAATATGTTCATTTGTGTCAGTTATTAGATAACGCCTATAAGTGCTATCATAGAACACAGGTCTTTTGCTTTCCAACTTACCTCATCTTTCATGATTATCTCCAGACTCATTTGTGGTGCCTCAAAGAGCAATGGTTCATTGTCTTCCATGGCTAATATTCCATTGTGTACATGGACCACTTCTTCTTTATCCATTTACCTGTTGTTGGACATTTTGATTGCTTCACTGTCTTGGCTATTGTGAATAAGGCTGCACTGCAGCTTTTGCGGCCTGTGTCTTCTCGATTCTTGTCTTCTCAGGTGAGAGGTCCAATGGTGCGCCTGCTGGATTGAATAGTACCTCCATTTTTACTTTTAAACACAGCTCCTTTCTGTTCTCATTATTGGCTGTTACCCCTTTACGTCTCACCAGCAGGCAGAGGGTACACAGTTCTCTAAAACCCCTTCAGCATTTATTGTTTGTAGACTTTTTGCTGATGGTCAGTCGACTGGTGTAAGTTGAAACTTTTTGTAGATTAGATTGCATGCGTCTAACACTCCCTGAGGTTGAGCTTTTACCCATTTTCCTTTTTTTAAAAAAGAGTGTGAATAAAACTTAACTCTTCATAATCTCTTCTTGCAATATTTGCCTGTTTTGAATATTTTGTCCATTCCCTACTTCAGCACAAATATTTAGGGCAAGTGTCCTTTACAGCCCTGAATTCTTGTGAATGTTAAGTGACCATTAGCTGTGACTTTAAAGCTGCTCTTGCAGGATACGGCCACAAGGTTGGCAGCATTTCTCCTTTACCAAATTTGGTTACTAGGGAAACAGAGCCTTAATGGAAGTGGTGTTCTAGGTTGTATATTAGAATGGAATCTGCCAGGAAAAAGCCCTTTAACTTTATGTCTCATTACTCCTTGTTCATATTTGTAATTTACTTTTTATTTTTTATCCCAGCAAATTTGATTACAATGGTTTGTTTGTTCTAGGTGTGCAAGATGTGGTTCTATCACTCATATACGTGTATCTATTCTTCCTCGCATCTTTTGCCAATATAGGTTATGACACAATGTTGAGCAGTCTTCTCCTGGTCTTCCGTACGTCTTTGGTGGTTATATATTTCACATGGTTTGTATATCTCTGTTAACCCCAATATGGTAATGTATCCAATCCTCATCCCTTTCTATTTGGTGAACCATAAGTTTTTTAATGAATCTGTGATTGCCTTTCTCTGTGGAAATATCTTCATTGGTATCAATTTTTAAGTAACTCCTGAAAGTGATATGATAGGATATGTGCCTTTTGCTTTCTCACTTACTACACGTGGCGTGATTACGTCTAGACTCATCTATGGTGCTGCAAATGGCATTGTTTCATTTTTTTCACTAGCGAATATTCCATCTGTACATGGAGGAGTTCTTCTTTGCCCACCCATCTGTTGGTGGTCTTTTTGGTTACTTCCATATCTTGGCTATTGTAATACTGGGCAATGCAGATTTGCCTGCCTGTGTCTTTCCAATTCTCTCTTCTTAGATTATAGGTGGAGGAGTGGGCCTGCTGGATCATATGGTAGCTCAATGTTTATATTTTTAAGGCACCTCCATTCTGTTCTCATTCGTGGCCCTTTCCAACTTACGTCCCCCTTGAAGTTGAGGGTATGCATTTCTCCACAACACCTTCAGCATTTATTGTTTGTAGTTTTCTTGCTCATGGTTATTCTGACAAGTGTGAGCTGATACCTCTTTGTGGTTGAATTCGCATGTGCCTCATAATCCATTGAAATTGAGCTTTAAGGCATGTCCTTTTTATTTTTCAAGCAGTGATTACCCCTTAGTTCTTCAAAGTGTTCTCTTAAAGTACGTGTCACCTTTTGAAATGTTTTGGCCGTTACCTCCCTGAAGACATTTTGAGGGCAGGTTTCATTTACAGTTCTGCAGTACTTGTTCCTATGAAATGACCATTAGCACAGGCTTTAAAACTGCTTTTGCAGCTAACTGCCAGAGGGCGGCAGCCTTTCTATGTTCCCCACCCTGGTAACTAGGGAAAAGCCCTTGCGGCCTGTGGTGTTTCTCGGTTATAAATTAGAGTGGAGTGTGCCCGGACAAACCCACACAAGCTGATGTCTCCTTACTTTTGTTGGATTTTTAAATTTAATTTTTATTTTTTATTGGAGTAATTTTCCACTGTGTACGTGGACCACTTCTTCTTTGTGCATTCCTCGGTTGATGGACATTTTCATTGCTTCCAAGTGTTGGCTATGGTAAATATTTTTGGAGTGCAGGTTTGCCAGCCTGTGACTTTTTGATTCTCATGTTCTCAGGTGATAGGCCCAGCAGTGGGTGTGATTGATTGACTGGTAGCACCGTGTTTCCCTTTTCAAAGCACCCTCTTTGTGTTTTCATTAGTGGCTCTTACCACGTCCCCCTTAGAGTCGAGGGTACGCATTTCTCCACAATCGCTTCAGCATTTATTGTTTACAGCATTGATGCTAATGGCCCTTCTGGCTGCTGTGAGCTGATAGGTTTTTGTAATTTGGGTTTGCATGTCTTTGAAAATTCGTAAAACTCATCATTTTTCTCCGCCGTTTTCTTTTCTGTTAAAAAAAGGAAACAATTGGCAGTACAATATAACTCTTGAAATTGTCTTCTTTGAAGGTTGCCCTCTTTTGAATTATTTGGTCGATTTTCCACCCCAGCGTTTTTTTAGAGAGCAGGTGTCATTTCCCGAACTGCAAGTTTGGTGAATATTTAGTGACCTTTAGCAATGGGTTTAAAGCTGCTGTTGTGGGAAGTGGCCTCAAGGAGGCAGCATTTCTCCATTCCCAAATCTGGGTAGTAGGGCAGCAGAGCCTTTCTGGAAGTCGTGTTCCTAGGTTGTAAATTCCATTGGAATGTGCGTGGAGAAACCCCCATAAGTTTATGTGTCATTATTTCTTCTTGGTTTTTAAAAGTGTTTTAATTGGGGTAAAGCTTAGAATATTGTTTGTCCTAGGTGTACACAATCTGGTTCATTTGTACATTATATATGTCTATTCAAGTACAGATCCTCTTCCCATGTAAAATGTTACAGAGGGTTCCGCAGACTTCCCTTGCTATATGGTTGGCCTTTTTGAGATATGTATATCATATGTGTTTGTATACATATAGTAACACTAACCTTAATTTATCCATTCCCCCCACCTGTCGTTTTAGATGAGCATAGTTTGTTTTCTAAATCTGTGAGTGTCTTTCTCTGTGGAAATATGTTCATTTGTGTCAGTTATTAGATAACGCCTATAAGTGCTATCATAGAACACAGGTCTTTTGCTTTCCAACTTACCTCATCTTTCATGATTATCTCCAGACTCATTTGTGGTGCCTCAAAGAGCAATGGTTCATTGTCTTCCATGGCTAATATTCCATTGTGTACATGGACCACTTCTTCTTTATCCATTTACCTGTTGTTGGACATTTTGATTGCTTCACTGTCTTGGCTATTGTGAATAAGGCTGCACTGCAGCTTTTGCGGCCTGTGTCTTCTCGATTCTTGTCTTCTCAGGTGAGAGGTCCAATGGTGCGCCTGCTGGATTGAATAGTACCTCCATTTTTACTTTTAAACACAGCTCCTTTCTGTTCTCATTATTGGCTGTTACCCCTTTACGTCTCACCAGCAGGCAGAGGGTACACAGTTCTCTAAAACCCCTTCAGCATTTATTGTTTGTAGACTTTTTGCTGATGGTCAGTCGACTGGTGTAAGTTGAAACTTTTTGTAGATTAGATTGCATGCGTCTAACACTCCCTGAGGTTGAGCTTTTATCCATTTTCCTTTTTTTTAAAAAGAGTGTGAGTAAAACTTAACTCTTCCTAATCTCTTCTTGAAACATTTGCCTGTTTTGAATTTTTTGCCCATTCCCTACTTCAGCACAAATATTTAGGGCAAGTGTCCTTTACAGCCCGGAGTCCTTGTGAATGTTAAGTGACCATTGGCTGTGACTTTAAAGCTGCTCTTGCAGGATACGGCCACAAGGTTGGCAGCATTTCTCCTTTACCAAATTTGGTTACTAGGGAAACAGAGCCTTAATGGAAGTGGTGTTCTAGGTTGCATATTAGAATGGAATCTGCCAGGAAAAAGCCCTTTAACTTTATGTCTCATTACTCCTTGTTCATATTTATAATTTACTTTTTATTTTTTATCCCAGCAAATTTGATTACAATGGTTTGTTTGTTCTAGGTGTGCAAGATGTGGTTCTATCACACATATACGTGTATCTATTCTTCCTCGCATCTTTTGCCAATATAGGTTATGACACAATGTTGAGCAGTCTTCTCCTGGTCTTCCGTACGTCTTTGGTGGTTATATATTTCACATGGTTTGTATATCTCTGTTAACCCCAATATGGTAATGTATCCAATCCTCATCCCTTTCTATTTGGTGAACCATAAGTTTTTTAATGAATCTGTGATTGCCTTTCTCTGTGGAAATATCTTCATTGGTATCAATTTTTAAGTAACTCCTGAAAGTGATATGATAGGATATGTGCCTTTTGCTTTCTCACTTACTACACGTGGCGTGATTACGTCTAGACTCATCTATGGTGCTGCAAATGGCATTGTTTCATTTTTTTCACTAGCGAATATTCCATCTGTACATGGAGGAGTTCTTCTTTGCCCACCCATCTGTTGGTGGTCTTTTTGGTTACTTCCATATCTTGGCTATTGTAATACTGGGCAATGCAGATTTGCCTGCCTGTGTCTTTCCAATTCTCTCTTCTTAGATTATAGGTGGAGGAGTGGGCCTGCTGGATCATATGGTAGCTCAATGTTTATATTTTTAAGGCACCTCCATTCTGTTCTCATTCGTGGCCCTTTCCAACTTACGTCCCCCTTGAAGTTGAGGGTATGCATTTCTCCACAACACCTTCAGCATTTATTGTTTGTAGTTTTCTTGCTCATGGTTATTCTGACAAGTGTGAGCTGATACCTCTTTGTGGTTGAATTCGCATGTGCCTCATAATCCGTTGAAATTGAGCTTTAAGGCATGTCCTTTTTATTTTTCAAGCAGTGATTACCCCTTAGTTCTTCAAAGTGTTCTCTTAAAGTACGTGTCACCTTTTGAAATGTTTTGGCCGTTACCTCCCTGAAGACATTTTGAGGGCAGGTTTCATTTACAGTTCTGCAGTACTTGTTCCTATGAAATGACCATTAGCACAGGCTTTAAAACTGCTTTTGCAGCTAACTGCCAGAGGGCGGCAGCCTTTCTATGTTCCCCACCCTGGTAACTAGGGAAAAGCCCTTGCGGCCTGTGGTGTTTCTCGGTTATAAATTAGAGTGCAGTGTGCCCGGACAAACCCACACAAGCTGATGTCTCCTTACTTTCGTTGGATTTTTAAATTTAATTTTTATTTTTTATTGGAGTAATTTTCCACTGTGTACGTGGACCACTTCTTCTTTGTGCATTCCTCGGTTGATGGACATTTTCATTGCTTCCAAGTGTTGGCTATGGTAAATATTTTTGGAGTGCAGGTTTGCCAGCCTGTGACTTTTTGATTCTCATGTTCTCAGGTGATAGGCCCAGCAGTGGGTGTGATTGATTGACTGGTAGCACCGTGTTTCCCTTTTCAAAGCACCCTCTTTGTGTTTTCATTAGTGGCTCTTACCACGTCCCCCTTAGAGTCGAGGGTACGCATTTCTCCACAATCGCTTCAGCATTTATTGTTTACAGCATTGATGCTAATGGCCCTTCTGGCTGCTGTGAGCTGATAGGTTTTTGTAATTTGGGTTTGCATGTCTTTGAAAATTCGTAAAACTCATCATTTTTCTCTGCCGTTTTCTTTTCTGTTAAAAAAAGGAAACAATTGGCAGTACAATATAACTCTTGAAATTGTCTTCTTTGAAGGTTGCCCTCTTTTGAATTATTTGGTCGATTTTCCACCCCAGCGTTTTTTTAGAGAGCAGGTGTCATTTCCCGAACTGCAAGTTTGGTGAATATTTAGTGACCTTTAGCAATGGGTTTAAAGCTGCTGTTGTGGGAAGTGGCCTCAAGGAGGCAGCATTTCTCCATTCCCAAATCTGGGGAGTAGGGCAGCAGAGCCTTTCTGGAAGTCGTGTTCCTAGGTTGTAAATTCCATTGGAATGTGCGTGGAGAAACCCCCATAAGTTTATGTGTCATTATTTCTTCTTGGTTTTTAAAAGTGTTTTAATTGGGGTAAAGCTTAGAATATTGTTTGTCCTAGGTGTACACAATCTGGTTCATTTGTACATTATATATGTCTATTCAAGTACAGATCCTCTTCCCATGTAAAATGTTACAGAGGGTTCCGCAGACTTCCCTTGCTATATGGTTGGCCTTTTTGAGATATGTATATCATATGTGTTTGTATACATATAGTAACACTAACCTTAATTTATCCATTCCCCCCACCTGTCGTTTTAGATGAGCATAGTTTGTTTTCTAAATCTGTGAGTGTCTTTCTCTGTGGAAATATGTTCATTTGTGTCAGTTATTAGATAACGCCTATAAGTGCTATCATAGAACACAGGTCTTTTGCTTTCCAACTTACCTCATCTTTCATGATTATCTCCAGACTCATTTGTGGTGCCTCAAAGAGCAATGGTTCATTGTCTTCCATGGCTAATATTCCATTGTGTACATGGACCACTTCTTCTTTATCCATTTACCTGTTGTTGGACATTTTGATT
Organism: Balaenoptera borealis; assembly: GCF_965194805.1. Classification (NCBI taxonomy): domain Eukaryota; kingdom Metazoa; phylum Chordata; class Mammalia; order Artiodactyla; family Balaenopteridae; genus Balaenoptera; species Balaenoptera borealis. The sequence goes on from NW_028122979.1 coordinate 22,835, forward strand.
GCTTCACTGTCTTGGCTATTGTGAATAAGGCTGCACTGCAGCTTTTGCGGCCTGTGTCTTCTCGATTCTTGTCTTCTCAGGTGAGAGGTCCAATGGTGCGCCTGCTGGATTGAATAGTACCTCCATTTTTACTTTTAAACACAGCTCCTTTCTGTTCTCATTATTGGCTGTTACCCCTTTACGTCTCACCAGCAGGCAGAGGGTACACAGTTCTCTAAAACCCCTTCAGCATTTATTGTTTGTAGACTTTTTGCTGATGGTCAGTCGACTGGTGTAAGTTGAAACTTTTTGTAGATTAGATTGCATGCGTCTAACACTCCCTGAGGTTGAGCTTTTATCCATTTTCCTTTTTTTTAAAAAGAGTGTGAGTAAAACTTAACTCTTCCTAATCTCTTCTTGAAACATTTGCCTGTTTTGAATTTTTTGCCCATTCCCTACTTCAGCACAAATATTTAGGGCAAGTGTCCTTTACAGCCCGGAGTCCTTGTGAATGTTAAGTGACCATTGGCTGTGACTTTAAAGCTGCTCTTGCAGGATACGGCCACAAGGTTGGCAGCATTTCTCCTTTACCAAATTTGGTTACTAGGGAAACAGAGCCTTAATGGAAGTGGTGTTCTAGGTTGCATATTAGAATGGAATCTGCCAGGAAAAAGCCCTTTAACTTTATGTCTCATTACTCCTTGTTCATATTTATAATTTACTTTTTATTTTTTATCCCAGCAAATTTGATTACAATGGTTTGTTTGTTCTAGGTGTGCAAGATGTGGTTCTATCACACATATACGTGTATCTATTCTTCCTCGCATCTTTTGCCAATATAGGTTATGACACAATGTTGAGCAGTCTTCTCCTGGTCTTCCGTACGTCTTTGGTGGTTATATATTTCACATGGTTTGTATATCTCTGTTAACCCCAATATGGTAATGTATCCAATCCTCATCCCTTTCTATTTGGTGAACCATAAGTTTTTTAATGAATCTGTGATTGCCTTTCTCTGTGGAAATATCTTCATTGGTATCAATTTTTAAGTAACTCCTGAAAGTGATATGATAGGATATGTGCCTTTTGCTTTCTCACTTACTACACGTGGCGTGATTACGTCTAGACTCATCTATGGTGCTGCAAATGGCATTGTTTCATTTTTTTCACTAGCGAATATTCCATCTGTACATGGAGGAGTTCTTCTTTGCCCACCCATCTGTTGGTGGTCTTTTTGGTTACTTCCATATCTTGGCTATTGTAATACTGGGCAATGCAGATTTGCCTGCCTGTGTCTTTCCAATTCTCTCTTCTTAGATTATAGGTGGAGGAGTGGGCCTGCTGGATCATATGGTAGCTCAATGTTTATATTTTTAAGGCACCTCCATTCTGTTCTCATTCGTGGCCCTTTCCAACTTACGTCCCCCTTGAAGTTGAGGGTATGCATTTCTCCACAACACCTTCAGCATTTATTGTTTGTAGTTTTCTTGCTCATGGTTATTCTGACAAGTGTGAGCTGATACCTCTTTGTGGTTGAATTCGCATGTGCCTCATAATCCGTTGAAATTGAGCTTTAAGGCATGTCCTTTTTATTTTTCAAGCAGTGATTACCCCTTAGTTCTTCAAAGTGTTCTCTTAAAGTACGTGTCACCTTTTGAAATGTTTTGGCCGTTACCTCCCTGAAGACATTTTGAGGGCAGGTTTCATTTACAGTTCTGCAGTACTTGTTCCTATGAAATGACCATTAGCACAGGCTTTAAAACTGCTTTTGCAGCTAACTGCCAGAGGGCGGCAGCCTTTCTATGTTCCCCACCCTGGTAACTAGGGAAAAGCCCTTGCGGCCTGTGGTGTTTCTCGGTTATAAATTAGAGTGGAGTGTGCCCGGACAAACCCACACAAGCTGATGTCTCCTTACTTTTGTTGGATTTTTAAATTTAATTTTTATTTTTTATTGGAGTAATTTTCCACTGTGTACGTGGACCACTTCTTCTTTGTGCATTCCTCGGTTGATGGACATTTTCATTGCTTCCAAGTGTTGGCTATGGTAAATATTTTTGGAGTGCAGGTTTGCCAGCCTGTGACTTTTTGATTCTCATGTTCTCAGGTGATAGGCCCAGCAGTGGGTGTGATTGATTGACTGGTAGCACCGTGTTTCCCTTTTCAAAGCACCCTCTTTGTGTTTTCATTAGTGGCTCTTACCACGTCCCCCTTAGAGTCGAGGGTACGCATTTCTCCACAATCGCTTCAGCATTTATTGTTTACAGCATTGATGCTAATGGCCCTTCTGGCTGCTGTGAGCTGATAGGTTTTTGTAATTTGGGTTTGCATGTCTTTGAAAATTCGTAAAACTCATCATTTTTCTCCGCCGTTTTCTTTTCTGTTAAAAAAAGGAAACAATTGGCAGTACAATATAACTCTTGAAATTGTCTTCTTTGAAGGTTGCCCTCTTTTGAATTATTTGGTCGATTTTCCACCCCAGCGTTTTTTTAGAGAGCAGGTGTCATTTCCCGAACTGCAAGTTTGGTGAATATTTAGTGACCTTTAGCAATGGGTTTAAAGCTGCTGTTGTGGGAAGTGGCCTCAAGGAGGCAGCATTTCTCCATTCCCAAATCTGGGGAGTAGGGCAGCAGAGCCTTTCTGGAAGTCGTGTTCCTAGGTTGTAAATTCCATTGGAATGTGCGTGGAGAAACCCCCATAAGTTTATGTGTCATTATTTCTTCTTGGTTTTTAAAAGTGTTTTAATTGGGGTAAAGCTTAGAATATTGTTTGTCCTAGGTGTACACAATCTGGTTCATTTGTACATTATATATGTCTATTCAAGTACAGATCCTCTTCCCATGTAAAATGTTACAGAGGGTTCCGCAGACTTCCCTTGCTATATGGTTGGCCTTTTTGAGATATGTATATCATATGTGTTTGTATACATATAGTAACACTAACCTTAATTTATCCATTCCCCCCACCTGTCGTTTTAGATGAGCATAGTTTGTTTTCTAAATCTGTGAGTGTCTTTCTCTGTGGAAATATGTTCATTTGTGTCAGTTATTAGATAACGCCTATAAGTGCTATCATAGAACACAGGTCTTTTGCTTTCCAACTTACCTCATCTTTCATGATTATCTCCAGACTCATTTGTGGTGCCTCAAAGAGCAATGGTTCATTGTCTTCCATGGCTAATATTCCATTGTGTACATGGACCACTTCTTCTTTATCCATTTACCTGTTGTTGGACATTTTGATTGCTTCACTGTCTTGGCTATTGTGAATAAGGCTGCACTGCAGCTTTTGCGGCCTGTGTCTTCTCGATTCTTGTCTTCTCAGGTGAGAGGTCCAATGGTGCGCCTGCTGGATTGAATAGTACCTCCATTTTTACTTTTAAACACAGCTCCTTTCTGTTCTCATTATTGGCTGTTACCCCTTTACGTCTCACCAGCAGGCAGAGGGTACACAGTTCTCTAAAACCCCTTCAGCATTTATTGTTTGTAGACTTTTTGCTGATGGTCAGTCGACTGGTGTAAGTTGAAACTTTTTGTAGATTAGATTGCATGCGTCTAACACTCCCTGAGGTTGAGCTTTTATCCATTTTCCTTTTTTTTAAAAAGAGTGTGAGTAAAACTTAACTCTTCCTAATCTCTTCTTGAAACATTTGCCTGTTTTGAATTTTTTGCCCATTCCCTACTTCAGCACAAATATTTAGGGCAAGTGTCCTTTACAGCCCGGAGTCCTTGTGAATGTTAAGTGACCATTGGCTGTGACTTTAAAGCTGCTCTTGCAGGATACGGCCACAAGGTTGGCAGCATTTCTCCTTTACCAAATTTGGTTACTAGGGAAACAGAGCCTTAATGGAAGTGGTGTTCTAGGTTGCATATTAGAATGGAATCTGCCAGGAAAAAGCCCTTTAACTTTATGTCTCATTACTCCTTGTTCATATTTATAATTTACTTTTTATTTTTTATCCCAGCAAATTTGATTACAATGGTTTGTTTGTTCTAGGTGTGCAAGATGTGGTTCTATCACACATATACGTGTATCTATTCTTCCTCGCATCTTTTGCCAATATAGGTTATGACACAATGTTGAGCAGTCTTCTCCTGGTCTTCCGTACGTCTTTGGTGGTTATATATTTCACATGGTTTGTATATCTCTGTTAACCCCAATATGGTAATGTATCCAATCCTCATCCCTTTCTATTTGGTGAACCATAAGTTTTTTAATGAATCTGTGATTGCCTTTCTCTGTGGAAATATCTTCATTGGTATCAATTTTTAAGTAACTCCTGAAAGTGATATGATAGGATATGTGCCTTTTGCTTTCTCACTTACTACACGTGGCGTGATTACGTCTAGACTCATCTATGGTGCTGCAAATGGCATTGTTTCATTTTTTTCACTAGCGAATATTCCATCTGTACATGGAGGAGTTCTTCTTTGCCCACCCATCTGTTGGTGGTCTTTTTGGTTACTTCCATATCTTGGCTATTGTAATACTGGGCAATGCAGATTTGCCTGCCTGTGTCTTTCCAATTCTCTCTTCTTAGATTATAGGTGGAGGAGTGGGCCTGCTGGATCATATGGTAGCTCAATGTTTATATTTTTAAGGCACCTCCATTCTGTTCTCATTCGTGGCCCTTTCCAACTTACGTCCCCCTTGAAGTTGAGGGTATGCATTTCTCCACAACACCTTCAGCATTTATTGTTTGTAGTTTTCTTGCTCATGGTTATTCTGACAAGTGTGAGCTGATACCTCTTTGTGGTTGAATTCGCATGTGCCTCATAATCCGTTGAAATTGAGCTTTAAGGCATGTCCTTTTTATTTTTCAAGCAGTGATTACCCCTTAGTTCTTCAAAGTGTTCTCTTAAAGTACGTGTCACCTTTTGAAATGTTTTGGCCGTTACCTCCCTGAAGACATTTTGAGGGCAGGTTTCATTTACAGTTCTGCAGTACTTGTTCCTATGAAATGACCATTAGCACAGGCTTTAAAACTGCTTTTGCAGCTAACTGCCAGAGGGCGGCAGCCTTTCTATGTTCCCCACCCTGGTAACTAGGGAAAAGCCCTTGCGGCCTGTGGTGTTTCTCGGTTATAAATTAGAGTGCAGTGTGCCCGGACAAACCCACACAAGCTGATGTCTCCTTACTTTCGTTGGATTTTTAAATTTAATTTTTATTTTTTATTGGAGTAATTTTCCACTGTGTACGTGGACCACTTCTTCTTTGTGCATTCCTCGGTTGATGGACATTTTCATTGCTTCCAAGTGTTGGCTATGGTAAATATTTTTGGAGTGCAGGTTTGCCAGCCTGTGACTTTTTGATTCTCATGTTCTCAGGTGATAGGCCCAGCAGTGGGTGTGATTGATTGACTGGTAGCACCGTGTTTCCCTTTTCAAAGCACCCTCTTTGTGTTTTCATTAGTGGCTCTTACCACGTCCCCCTTAGAGTCGAGGGTACGCATTTCTCCACAATCGCTTCAGCATTTATTGTTTACAGCATTGATGCTAATGGCCCTTCTGGCTGCTGTGAGCTGATAGGTTTTTGTAATTTGGGTTTGCATGTCTTTGAAAATTCGTAAAACTCATCATTTTTCTCCGCCGTTTTCTTTTCTGTTAAAAAAAGGAAACAACTGGCAGTACAATATAACTCTTGAAATTGTCTTCTTTGAAGGTTGCCCTCTTTTGAATTATTTGGTCGATTTTCCACCCCAGCGTTTTTTTAGAGAGCAGGTGTCATTTCCCGAACTGCAAGTTTGGTGAATATTTAGTGACCTTTAGCAATGGGTTTAAAGCTGCTGTTGTGGGAAGTGGCCTCAAGGAGGCAGCATTTCTCCATTCCCAAATCTGGGGAGTAGGGCAGCAGAGCCTTTCTGGAAGTCGTGTTCCTAGGTTGTAAATTCCATTGGAATGTGCGTGGAGAAACCCCCATAAGTTTATGTGTCATTATTTCTTCTTGGTTTTTAAAAGTGTTTTAATTGGGGTAAAGCTTAGAATATTGTTTGTCCTAGGTGTACACAATCTGGTTCATTTGTACATTATATATGTCTATTCAAGTACAGATCCTCTTCCCATGTAAAATGTTACAGAGGGTTCCGCAGACTTCCCTTGCTATATGGTTGGCCTTTTTGAGATATGTATATCATATGTGTTTGTATACATATAGTAACACTAACCTTAATTTATCCATTCCCCCCACCTGTCGTTTTAGATGAGCATAGTTTGTTTTCTAAATCTGTGAGTGTCTTTCTCTGTGGAAATATGTTCATTTGTGTCAGTTATTAGATAACGCCTATAAGTGCTATCATAGAACACAGGTCTTTTGCTTTCCAACTTACCTCATCTTTCATGATTATCTCCAGACTCATTTGTGGTGCCTCAAAGAGCAATGGTTCATTGTCTTCCATGGCTAATATTCCATTGTGTACATGGACCACTTCTTCTTTATCCATTTACCTGTTGTTGGACATTTTGATTGCTTCACTGTCTTGGCTATTGTGAATAAGGCTGCACTGCAGCTTTTGCGGCCTGTGTCTTCTCGATTCTTGTCTTCTCAGGTGAGAGGTCCAATGGTGCGCCTGCTGGATTGAATAGTACCTCCATTTTTACTTTTAAACACAGCTCCTTTCTGTTCTCATTATTGGCTGTTACCCCTTTACGTCTCACCAGCAGGCAGAGGGTACACAGTTCTCTAAAACCCCTTCAGCATTTATTGTTTGTAGACTTTTTGCTGATGGTCAGTCGACTGGTGTAAGTTGAAAATTTTTGTAGATTAGATTGCATGCGTCTAACACTCCCTGAGGTTGAGCTTTTATCCATTTTCCTTTTTTTTAAAAAGAGTGTGAATAAAACTTAACTCTTCATAATCTCTTCTTGCAATATTTGCCTGTTTTGAATATTTTGTCCATTCCCTACTTCAGCACAAATATTTAGGGCAAGTGTCCTTTACAGCCCTGAATTCTTGTGAATGTTAAGTGACCATTAGCTGTGACTTTAAAGCTGCTCTTGCAGGATACGGCCACAAGGTTGGCAGCATTTCTCCTTTACCAAATTTGGTTACTAGGGAAACAGAGCCTTAATGGAAGTGGTGTTCTAGGGTGTATATTAGAATGGAATCTGCCAGGAAAAAGCCCTTTAACTTTATGTCTCATTACTTCTTGTTCATATTTGTAATTTACTTTTTATTTTTTATCCCAGCAAATTTGATTACAATGGTTTGTTTGTTCTAGGTGTGCAAGATGTGGTTCTTTCACACATATACGTGTATCTATTCTTCCTCGCATCCTTTGCCAATGTAGGTTATGACACAATGTTGAGCAGTCTTCTCCTGGTCTTCCGTACGTCTTTGGTGGTTATATATTTCACATGGTTTGTATATCTCTGTTAACCCCAATATGGTAATGTATCCAATCCTCATCCCTTTCTATTTGGTGAACCATAAGTTTTTTAATGAATCTGTGATTGCCTTTCTCTGTGGAAATATCTTCATTGGTATCAATTTTTAAGTAACTCCTGAAAGTGATATGATAGGATATGTGCCTTTTGCTTTCTCACTTACTACACGTGGCGTGATTACGACTAGACTCATCTATGGTGCTGCAAATGGCATTGTTTCATTTTTTCACTAGCGAATATTCCATCTGTACATGGAGGAGTTCTTCTTTGCCCACCCATCTGTTGGTGGTCTTTTTGGTTACTTCCATATCTTGGCTATTGTAATACAGGGCAATGCAGATTTGCCTGCCTGTGTCTTTCCAATTCTCTCTTCTTAGATTATAGGTGGAGGAGTGGGCCTGCTGGATCATATGGTAGCTCAATGTTTATATTTTTAAGGCACCTCCATTCTGTTCTCATTCGTGGCCCTTTCCAACTTACGTCCCCCTTGAAGTTGAGGGTATGCATTTCTCCACAACACCTTCAGCATTTATTGTTTGTAGTTTTCTTGCTCATGGTTATTCTGACAAGTGTGAGCTGATACCTCTTTGTGGTTGAATTCGCATGTGCCTCATAATCCGTTGAAATTGAGCTTTAAGGCATGTCCTTTTTATTTTTCAAGCAGTGATTACCCCTTAGTTCTTCAAAGTGTTCTCTTAAAGTACGTGTCACCTTTTGAAATGTTTTGGCCGTTACCTCCCTGAAGACATTTTGAGGGCAGGTTTCATTTACAGTTCTGCAGTACTTGTTCCTATGAAATGACCATCAGCACAGGCTTTAAAACTGCTTTTGCAGGTAACTGCCAGAGGGCGGCAACCTTTCTATGTTCCCCACCCTGGTAACTAGGGAAAAGCCCTTGCGGCCTGTGGTGTTTCTCGGTTATAAATTAGAGTGGAGTGTGCCCGGACAAACCCACACAAGCTGATGTCTCCTTACTTTTGTTGGATTTTTAAATTTAATTTTTATTTTTTATTGGAGTAATTTTCCACTGTGTACGTGGACCACTTCTTCTTTGTGCATTCCTCGGTTGATGGACATTTTCATTGCTTCCAAGTGTTGGCTATGGTAAATATTTTTGGAGTGCAGGTTTGCCAGCCTGTGACTTTTTGATTCTCATGTTCTCAGGTGATAGGCCCAGCAGTGGGTGTGATTGATTGACTGGTAGCACCGTGTTTCCCTTTTCAAAGCACCCTCTTTGTGTTTTCATTAGTGGCTCTTACCACGTCCCCCTTAGAGTCGAGGGTACGCATTTCTCCACAATCGCTTCAGCATTTATTGTTTACAGCATTGATGCTAATGGCCCTTCTGGCTGCTGTGAGCTGATAGGTTTTTGTAATTTGGGTTTGCATGTCTTTGAAAATTCGTAAAACTCATCATTTTTCTCCGCCGTTTTCTTTTCTGTTAAAAAAAGGAAACAACTGGCAGTACAATATAACTCTTGAAATTGTCTTCTTTGAAGGTTGCCCTCTTTTGAATTATTTGGTCGATTTTCCACCCCAGCGTTTTTTTAGAGAGCAGGTGTCATTTCCCGAACTGCAAGTTTGGTGAATATTTAGTGACCTTTAGCAATGGGTTTAAAGCTGCTGTTGTGGGAAGTGGCCTCAAGGAGGCAGCATTTCTCCATTCCCAAATCTGGGGAGTAGGGCAGCAGAGCCTTTCTGGAAGTCGTGTTCCTAGGTTGTAAATTCCATTGGAATGTGCGTGGAGAAACCCCCATAAGTTTATGTGTCATTATTTCTTCTTGGTTTTTAAAAGTGTTTTAATTGGGGTAAAGCTTAGAATATTGTTTGTCCTAGGTGTACACAATCTGGTTCATTTGTACATTATATATGTCTATTCAAGTACAGATCCTCTTCCCATGTAAAATGTTACAGAGGGTTCCGCAGACTTCCCTTGCTATATGGTTGGCCTTTTTGAGATATGTATATCATATGTGTTTGTATACATATAGTAACACTAACCTTAATTTATCCATTCCCCCCACCTGTCGTTTTAGATGAGCATAGTTTGTTTTCTAAATCTGTGAGTGTCTTTCTCTGTGGAAATATGTTCATTTGTGTCAGTTATTAGATAACGCCTATAAGTGCTATCATAGAACACAGGTCTTTTGCTTTCCAACTTACCTCATCTTTCATGATTATCTCCAGACTCATTTGTGGTGCCTCAAAGAGCAATGGTTCATTGTCTTCCATGGCTAATATTCCATTGTGTACATGGACCACTTCTTCTTTATCCATTTACCTGTTGTTGGACATTTTGATTGCTTCACTGTCTTGGCTATTGTGAATAAGGCTGCACTGCAGCTTTTGCGGCCTGTGTCTTCTCGATTCTTGTCTTCTCAGGTGAGAGGTCCAATGGTGCGCCTGCTGGATTGAATAGTACCTCCATTTTTACTTTTAAACACAGCTCCTTTCTGTTCTCATTATTGGCTGTTACCCCTTTACGTCTCACCAGCAGGCAGAGGGTACACAGTTCTCTAAAACCCCTTCAGCATTTATTGTTTGTAGACTTTTTGCTGATGGTCAGTCGACTGGTGTAAGTTGAAACTTTTTGTAGATTAGATTGCATGCGTCTAACACTCCCTGAGGTTGAGCTTTTATCCATTTTCCTTTTTTTAAAAAAGAGTGTGAATAAAACTTAACTCTTCATAATCTCTTCTTGCAATATTTGCCTGTTTTGAATATTTTGTCCATTCCCTACTTCAGCACAAATATTTAGGGCAAGTGTCCTTTACAGCCCTGAATTCTTGTGAATGTTAAGTGACCATTAGCTGTGACTTTAAAGCTGCTCTTGCAGGATACGGCCACAAGGTTGGCAGCATTTCTCCTTTACCAAATTTGGTTACTAGGGAAACAGAGCCTTAATGGAAGTGGTGTTCTAGGGTGTATATTAGAATGGAATCTGCCAGGAAAAAGCCCTTTAACTTTATGTCTCATTACTTCTTGTTCATATTTGTAATTTACTTTTTATTTTTTATCCCAGCAAATTTGATTACAATGGTTTGTTTGTTCTAGGTGTGCAAGATGTGGTTCTTTCACACATATACGTGTATCTATTCTTCCTCGCATCCTTTGCCAATGTAGGTTATGACACAATGTTGAGCAGTCTTCTCCTGGTCTTCCGTACGTCTTTGGTGGTTATATATTTCACATGGTTTGTATATCTCTGTTAACCCCAATATGGTAATGTATCCAATCCTCATCCCTTTCTATTTGGTGAACCATAAGTTTTTTAATGAATCTGTGATTGCCTTTCTCTGTGGAAATATCTTCATTGGTATCAATTTTTAAGTAACTCCTGAAAGTGATATGATAGGATATGTGCCTTTTGCTTTCTCACTTACTACACGTGGCGTGATTACGACTAGACTCATCTATGGTGCTGCAAATGGCATTGTTTCATTTTTTCACTAGCGAATATTCCATCTGTACATGGAGGAGTTCTTCTTTGCCCACCCATCTGTTGGTGGTCTTTTTGGTTACTTCCATATCTTGGCTATTGTAATACAGGGCAATGCAGATTTGCCTGCCTGTGTCTTTCCAATTCTCTCTTCTTAGATTATAGGTGGAGGAGTGGGCCTGCTGGATCATATGGTAGCTCAATGTTTATATTTTTAAGGCACCTCCATTCTGTTCTCATTCGTGGCCCTTTCCAACTTACGTCCCCCTTGAAGTTGAGGGTATGCATTTCTCCACAACACCTTCAGCATTTATTGTTTGTAGTTTTCTTGCTCATGGTTATTCTGACAAGTGTGAGCTGATACCTCTTTGTGGTTGAATTCGCATGTGCCTCATAATCCGTTGAAATTGAGCTTTAAGGCATGTCCTTTTTATTTTTCAAGCAGTGATTACCCCTTAGTTCTTCAAAGTGTTCTCTTAAAGTACGTGTCACCTTTTGAAATGTTTTGGCCGTTACCTCCCTGAAGACATTTTGAGGGCAGGTTTCATTTACAGTTCTGCAGTACTTGTTCCTATGAAATGACCATCAGCACAGGCTTTAAAACTGCTTTTGCAGGTAACTGCCAGAGGGCGGCAACCTTTCTATGTTCCCCACCCTGGTAACTAGGGAAAAGCCCTTGCGGCCTGTGGTGTTTCTCGGTTATAAATTAGAGTGGAGTGTGCCCGGACAAACCCACACAAGCTGATGTCTCCTTACTTTTGTTGGATTTTTAAATTTAATTTTTATTTTTTATTGGAGTAATTTTCCACTGTGTACGTGGACCACTTCTTCTTTGTGCATTCCTCGGTTGATGGACATTTTCATTGCTTCCAAGTGTTGGCTATGGTAAATATTTTTGGAGTGCAGGTTTGCCAGCCTGTGACTTTTTGATTCTCATGTTCTCAGGTGATAGGCCCAGCAGTGGGTGTGATTGATTGACTGGTAGCACCGTGTTTCCCTTTTCAAAGCACCCTCTTTGTGTTTTCATTAGTGGCTCTTACCACGTCCCCCTTAGAGTCGAGGGTACGCATTTCTCCACAATCGCTTCAGCATTTATTGTTTACAGCATTGATGCTAATGGCCCTTCTGGCTGCTGTGAGCTGATAGGTTTTTGTAATTTGGGTTTGCATGTCTTTGAAAATTCGTAAAACTCATCATTTTTCTCCGCCGTTTTCTTTTCTGTTAAAAAAAGGAAACAACTGGCAGTACAATATAACTCTTGAAATTGTCTTCTTTGAAGGTTGCCCTCTTTTGAATTATTTGGTCGATTTTCCACCCCAGCGTTTTTTTAGAGAGCAGGTGTCATTTCCCGAACTGCAAGTTTGGTGAATATTTAGTGACCTTTAGCAATGGGTTTAAAGCTGCTGTTGTGGGAAGTGGCCTCAAGGAGGCAGCATTTCTCCATTCCCAAATCTGGGGAGTAGGGCAGCAGAGCCTTTCTGGAAGTCGTGTTCCTAGGTTGTAAATTCCATTGGAATGTGCGTGGAGAAACCCCCATAAGTTTATGTGTCATTATTTCTTCTTGGTTTTTAAAAGTGTTTTAATTGGGGTAAAGCTTAGAATATTGTTTGTCCTAGGTGTACACAATCTGGTTCATTTGTACATTATATATGTCTATTCAAGTACAGATCCTCTTCCCATGTAAAATGTTACAGAGGGTTCCGCAGACTTCCCTTGCTATATGGTTGGCCTTTTTGAGATATGTATATCATATGTGTTTGTATACATATAGTAACACTAACCTTAATTTATCCATTCCCCCCACCTGTCGTTTTAGATGAGCATAGTTTGTTTTCTAAATCTGTGAGTGTCTTTCTCTGTGGAAATATGTTCATTTGTGTCAGTTATTAGATAACGCCTATAAGTGCTATCATAGAACACAGGTCTTTTGCTTTCCAACTTACCTCATCTTTCATGATTATCTCCAGACTCATTTGTGGTGCCTCAAAGAGCAATGGTTCATTGTCTTCCATGGCTAATATTCCATTGTGTACATGGACCACTTCTTCTTTATCCATTTACCTGTTGTTGGACATTTTGATTGCTTCACTGTCTTGGCTATTGTGAATAAGGCTGCACTGCAGCTTTTGCGGCCTGTGTCTTCTCGATTCTTGTCTTCTCAGGTGAGAGGTCCAATGGTGCGCCTGCTGGATTGAATAGTACCTCCATTTTTACTTTTAAACACAGCTCCTTTCTGTTCTCATTATTGGCTGTTACCCCTTTACGTCTCACCAGCAGGCAGAGGGTACACAGTTCTCTAAAACCCCTTCAGCATTTATTGTTTGTAGACTTTTTGCTGATGGTCAGTCGACTGGTGTAAGTTGAAACTTTTTGTAGATTAGATTGCATGCGTCTAACACTCCCTGAGGTTGAGCTTTTATCCATTTTCCTTTTTTTAAAAAAGAGTGTGAATAAAACTTAACTCTTCATAATCTCTTCTTGCAATATTTGCCTGTTTTGAATATTTTGTCCATTCCCTACTTCAGCACAAATATTTAGGGCAAGTGTCCTTTACAGCCCTGAATTCTTGTGAATGTTAAGTGACCATTAGCTGTGACTTTAAAGCTGCTCTTGCAGGATACGGCCACAAGGTTGGCAGCATTTCTCCTTTACCAAATTTGGTTACTAGGGAAACAGAGCCTTAATGGAAGTGGTGTTCTAGGGTGTATATTAGAATGGAATCTGCCAGGAAAAAGCCCTTTAACTTTATGTCTCATTACTTCTTGTTCATATTTGTAATTTACTTTTTATTTTTTATCCCAGCAAATTTGATTACAATGGTTTGTTTGTTCTAGGTGTGCAAGATGTGGTTCTTTCACACATATACGTGTATCTATTCTTCCTCGCATCCTTTGCCAATGTAGGTTATGACACAATGTTGAGCAGTCTTCTCCTGGTCTTCCGTACGTCTTTGGTGGTTATATATTTCACATGGTTTGTATATCTCTGTTAACCCCAATATGGTAATGTATCCAATCCTCATCCCTTTCTATTTGGTGAACCATAAGTTTTTTAATGAATCTGTGATTGCCTTTCTCTGTGGAAATATCTTCATTGGTATCAATTTTTAAGTAACTCCTGAAAGTGATATGATAGGATATGTGCCTTTTGCTTTCTCACTTACTACACGTGGCGTGATTACGACTAGACTCATCTATGGTGCTGCAAATGGCATTGTTTCATTTTTTCACTAGCGAATATTCCATCTGTACATGGAGGAGTTCTTCTTTGCCCACCCATCTGTTGGTGGTCTTTTTGGTTACTTCCATATCTTGGCTATTGTAATACAGGGCAATGCAGATTTGCCTGCCTGTGTCTTTCCAATTCTCTCTTCTTAGATTATAGGTGGAGGAGTGGGCCTGCTGGATCATATGGTAGCTCAATGTTTATATTTTTAAGGCACCTCCATTCTGTTCTCATTCGTGGCCCTTTCCAACTTACGTCCCCCTTGAAGTTGAGGGTATGCATTTCTCCACAACACCTTCAGCATTTATTGTTTGTAGTTTTCTTGCTCATGGTTATTCTGACAAGTGTGAGCTGATACCTCTTTGTGGTTGAATTCGCATGTGCCTCATAATCCGTTGAAATTGAGCTTTAAGGCATGTCCTTTTTATTTTTCAAGCAGTGATTACCCCTTAGTTCTTCAAAGTGTTCTCTTAAAGTACGTGTCACCTTTTGAAATGTTTTGGCCGTTACCTCCCTGAAGACATTTTGAGGGCAGGTTTCATTTACAGTTCTGCAGTACTTGTTCCTATGAAATGACCATCAGCACAGGCTTTAAAACTGCTTTTGCAGCTAACTGCCAGAGGGCGGCAGCCTTTCTATGTTCCCCACCCTGGTAACTAGGGAAAAGCCCTTGCGGCCTGTGGTGTTTCTCGGTTATAAATTAGAGTGGAGTGTGCCCGGACAAACCCACACAAGCTGATGTCTCCTTACTTTTGTTGGATTTTTAAATTTAATTTTTATTTTTTATTGGAGTAATTTTCCACTGTGTACGTGGACCACTTCTTCTTTGTGCATTCCTCGGTTGATGGACATTTTCATTGCTTCCAAGTGTTGGCTATGGTAAATATTTTTGGAGTGCAGGTTTGCCAGCCTGTGACTTTTTGATTCTCATGTTCTCAGGTGATAGGCCCAGCAGTGGGTGTGATTGATTGACTGGTAGCACCGTGTTTCCCTTTTCAAAGCACCCTCTTTGTGTTTTCATTAGTGGCTCTTACCACGTCCCCCTTAGAGTCGAGGGTACGCATTTCTCCACAATCGCTTCAGCATTTATTGTTTACAGCATTGATGCTAATGGCCCTTCTGGCTGCTGTGAGCTGATAGGTTTTTGTAATTTGGGTTTGCATGTCTTTGAAAATTCGTAAAACTCATCATTTTTCTCCGCCGTTTTCTTTTCTGTTAAAAAAAGGAAACAACTGGCAGTACAATATAACTCTTGAAATTGTCTTCTTTGAAGGTTGCCCTCTTTTGAATTATTTGGTCGATTTTCCACCCCAGCGTTTTTTTAGAGAGCAGGTGTCATTTCCCGAACTGCAAGTTTGGTGAATATTTAGTGACCTTTAGCAATGGGTTTAAAGCTGCTGTTGTGGGAAGTGGCCTCAAGGAGGCAGCATTTCTCCATTCCCAAATCTGGGGAGTAGGGCAGCAGAGCCTTTCTGGAAGTCGTGTTCCTAGGTTGTAAATTCCATTGGAATGTGCGTGGAGAAACCCCCATAAGTTTATGTGTCATTATTTCTTCTTGGTTTTTAAAAGTGTTTTAATTGGGGTAAAGCTTAGAATATTGTTTGTCCTAGGTGTACACAATCTGGTTCATTTGTACATTATATATGTCTATTCAAGTACAGATCCTCTTCCCATGTAAAATGTTACAGAGGGTTCCGCAGACTTCCCTTGCTATATGGTTGGCCTTTTTGAGATATGTATATCATATGTGTTTGTATACATATAGTAACACTAACCTTAATTTATCCATTCCCCCCACCTGTCGTTTTAGATGAGCATAGTTTGTTTTCTAAATCTGTGAGTGTCTTTCTCTGTGGAAATATGTTCATTTGTGTCAGTTATTAGATAACGCCTATAAGTGCTATCATAGAACACAGGTCTTTTGCTTTCCAACTTACCTCATCTTTCATGATTATCTCCAGACTCATTTGTGGTGCCTCAAAGAGCAATGGTTCATTGTCTTCCATGGCTAATATTCCATTGTGTACATGGACCACTTCTTCTTTATCCATTTACCTGTTGTTGGACATTTTGATTGCTTCACTGTCTTGGCTATTGTGAATAAGGCTGCACTGCAGCTTTTGCGGCCTGTGTCTTCTCGATTCTTGTCTTCTCAGGTGAGAGGTCCAATGGTGCGCCTGCTGGATTGAATAGTACCTCCATTTTTACTTTTAAACACAGCTCCTTTCTGTTCTCATTATTGGCTGTTACCCCTTTACGTCTCACCAGCAGGCAGAGGGTACACAGTTCTCTAAAACCCCTTCAGCATTTATTGTTTGTAGACTTTTTGCTGATGGTCAGTCGACTGGTGTAAGTTGAAACTTTTTGTAGATTAGATTGCATGCGTCTAACACTCCCTGAGGTTGAGCTTTTATCCATTTTCCTTTTTTTAAAAAAGAGTGTGAATAAAACTTAACTCTTCATAATCTCTTCTTGCAATATTTGCCTGTTTTGAATATTTTGTCCATTCCCTACTTCAGCACAAATATTTAGGGCAAGTGTCCTTTACAGCCCTGAATTCTTGTGAATGTTAAGTGACCATTAGCTGTGACTTTAAAGCTGCTCTTGCAGGATACGGCCACAAGGTTGGCAGCATTTCTCCTTTACCAAATTTGGTTACTAGGGAAACAGAGCCTTAATGGAAGTGGTGTTCTAGGGTGTATATTAGAATGGAATCTGCCAGGAAAAAGCCCTTTAACTTTATGTCTCATTACTTCTTGTTCATATTTGTAATTTACTTTTTATTTTTTATCCCAGCAAATTTGATTACAATGGTTTGTTTGTTCTAGGTGTGCAAGATGTGGTTCTTTCACACATATACGTGTATCTATTCTTCCTCGCATCCTTTGCCAATGTAGGTTATGACACAATGTTGAGCAGTCTTCTCCTGGTCTTCCGTACGTCTTTGGTGGTTATATATTTCACATGGTTTGTATATCTCTGTTAACCCCAATATGGTAATGTATCCAATCCTCATCCCTTTCTATTTGGTGAACCATAAGTTTTTTAATGAATCTGTGATTGCCTTTCTCTGTGGAAATATCTTCATTGGTATCAATTTTTAAGTAACTCCTGAAAGTGATATGATAGGATATGTGCCTTTTGCTTTCTCACTTACTACACGTGGCGTGATTACGACTAGACTCATCTATGGTGCTGCAAATGGCATTGTTTCATTTTTTCACTAGCGAATATTCCATCTGTACATGGAGGAGTTCTTCTTTGCCCACCCATCTGTTGGTGGTCTTTTTGGTTACTTCCATATCTTGGCTATTGTAATACAGGGCAATGCAGATTTGCCTGCCTGTGTCTTTCCAATTCTCTCTTCTTAGATTATAGGTGGAGGAGTGGGCCTGCTGGATCATATGGTAGCTCAATGTTTATATTTTTAAGGCACCTCCATTCTGTTCTCATTCGTGGCCCTTTCCAACTTACGTCCCCCTTGAAGTTGAGGGTATGCATTTCTCCACAACACCTTCAGCATTTATTGTTTGTAGTTTTCTTGCTCATGGTTATTCTGACAAGTGTGAGCTGATACCTCTTTGTGGTTGAATTCGCATGTGCCTCATAATCCGTTGAAATTGAGCTTTAAGGCATGTCCTTTTTATTTTTCAAGCAGTGATTACCCCTTAGTTCTTCAAAGTGTTCTCTTAAAGTACGTGTCACCTTTTGAAATGTTTTGGCCGTTACCTCCCTGAAGACATTTTGAGGGCAGGTTTCATTTACAGTTCTGCAGTACTTGTTCCTATGAAATGACCATCAGCACAGGCTTTAAAACTGCTTTTGCAGGTAACTGCCAGAGGGCGGCAACCTTTCTATGTTCCCCACCCTGGTAACTAGGGAAAAGCCCTTGCGGCCTGTGGTGTTTCTCGGTTATAAATTAGAGTGGAGTGTGCCCGGACAAACCCACACAAGCTGATGTCTCCTTACTTTTGTTGGATTTTTAAATTTAATTTTTATTTTTTATTGGAGTAATTTTCCACTGTGTACGTGGACCACTTCTTCTTTGTGCATTCCTCGGTTGATGGACATTTTCATTGCTTCCAAGTGTTGGCTATGGTAAATATTTTTGGAGTGCAGGTTTGCCAGCCTGTGACTTTTTGATTCTCATGTTCTCAGGTGATAGGCCCAGCAGTGGGTGTGATTGATTGACTGGTAGCACCGTGTTTCCCTTTTCAAAGCACCCTCTTTGTGTTTTCATTAGTGGCTCTTACCACGTCCCCCTTAGAGTCGAGGGTACGCATTTCTCCACAATCGCTTCAGCATTTATTGTTTACAGCATTGATGCTAATGGCCCTTCTGGCTGCTGTGAGCTGATAGGTTTTTGTAATTTGGGTTTGCATGTCTTTGAAAATTCGTAAAACTCATCATTTTTCTCCGCCGTTTTCTTTTCTGTTAAAAAAAGGAAACAACTGGCAGTACAATATAACTCTTGAAATTGTCTTCTTTGAAGGTTGCCCTCTTTTGAATTATTTGGTCGATTTTCCACGCCAGCGTTTTTTTAGAGAGCAGGTGTCATTTCCCGAACTGCAAGTTTGGTGAATATTTAGTGACCTTTAGCAATGGGTTTAAAGCTGCTGTTGTGGGAAGTGGCCTCAAGGAGGCAGCATTTCTCCATTCCCAAATCTGGGGAGTAGGGCAGCAGAGCCTTTCTGGAAGTCGTGTTCCTAGGTTGTAAATTCCATTGGAATGTGCGTGGAGAAACCCCCATAAGTTTATGTGTCATTATTTCTTCTTGGTTTTTAAAAGTGTTTTAATTGGGGTAAAGCTTAGAATATTGTTTGTCCTAGGTGTACACAATCTGGTTCATTTGTACATTATATATGTCTATTCAAGTACAGATCCTCTTCCCATGTAAAATGTTACAGAGGGTTCCGCAGACTTCCCTTGCTATATGGTTGGCCTTTTTGAGATATGTATATCATATGTGTTTGTATACATATAGTAACACTAACCTTAATTTATCCATTCCCCCCACCTGTCGTTTTAGATGAGCATAGTTTGTTTTCTAAATCTGTGAGTGTCTTTCTCTGTGGAAATATGTTCATTTGTGTCAGTTATTAGATAACGCCTATAAGTGCTATCATAGAACACAGGTCTTTTGCTTTCCAACTTACCTCATCTTTCATGATTATCTCCAGACTCATTTGTGGTGCCTCAAAGAGCAATGGTTCATTGTCTTCCATGGCTAATATTCCATTGTGTACATGGACCACTTCTTCTTTATCCATTTACCTGTTGTTGGACATTTTGATTGCTTCACTGTCTTGGCTATTGTGAATAAGGCTGCACTGCAGCTTTTGCGGCCTGTGTCTTCTCGATTCTTGTCTTCTCAGGTGAGAGGTCCAATGGTGCGCCTGCTGGATTGAATAGTACCTCCATTTTTACTTTTAAACACAGCTCCTTTCTGTTCTCATTATTGGCTGTTACCCCTTTACGTCTCACCAGCAGGCAGAGGGTACACAGTTCTCTAAAACCCCTTCAGCATTTATTGTTTGTAGACTTTTTGCTGATGGTCAGTCGACTGGTGTAAGTTGAAACTTTTTGTAGATTAGATTGCATGCGTCTAACACTCCCTGAGGTTGAGCTTTTATCCATTTTCCTTTTTTTAAAAAAGAGTGTGAATAAAACTTAACTCTTCATAATCTCTTCTTGCAATATTTGCCTGTTTTGAATATTTTGTCCATTCCCTACTTCAGCACAAATATTTAGGGCAAGTGTCCTTTACAGCCCTGAATTCTTGTGAATGTTAAGTGACCATTAGCTGTGACTTTAAAGCTGCTCTTGCAGGATACGGCCACAAGGTTGGCAGCATTTCTCCTTTACCAAATTTGGTTACTAGGGAAACAGAGCCTTAATGGAAGTGGTGTTCTAGGGTGTATATTAGAATGGAATCTGCCAGGAAAAAGCCCTTTAACTTTATGTCTCATTACTTCTTGTTCATATTTGTAATTTACTTTTTATTTTTTATCCCAGCAAATTTGATTACAATGGTTTGTTTGTTCTAGGTGTGCAAGATGTGGTTCTTTCACACATATACGTGTATCTATTCTTCCTCGCATCCTTTGCCAATGTAGGTTATGACACAATGTTGAGCAGTCTTCTCCTGGTCTTCCGTACGTCTTTGGTGGTTATATATTTCACATGGTTTGTATATCTCTGTTAACCCCAATATGGTAATGTATCCAATCCTCATCCCTTTCTATTTGGTGAACCATAAGTTTTTTAATGAATCTGTGATTGCCTTTCTCTGTGGAAATATCTTCATTGGTATCAATTTTTAAGTAACTCCTGAAAGTGATATGATAGGATATGTGCCTTTTGCTTTCTCACTTACTACACGTGGCGTGATTACGACTAGACTCATCTATGGTGCTGCAAATGGCATTGTTTCATTTTTTCACTAGCGAATATTCCATCTGTACATGGAGGAGTTCTTCTTTGCCCACCCATCTGTTGGTGGTCTTTTTGGTTACTTCCATATCTTGGCTATTGTAATACTGGGCAATGCAGATTTGCCTGCCTGTGTCTTTCCAATTCTCTCTTCTTAGATTATAGGTGGAGGAGTGGGCCTGCTGGATCATATGGTAGCTCAATGTTTATATTTTTAAGGCACCTCCATTCTGTTCTCATTCGTGGCCCTTTCCAACTTACGTCCCCCTTGAAGTTGAGGGTATGCATTTCTCCACAACACCTTCAGCATTTATTGTTTGTAGTTTTCTTGCTCATGGTTATTCTGACAAGTGTGAGCTGATACCTCTTTGTGGTTGAATTCGCATGTGCCTCATAATCCGTTGAAATTGAGCTTTAAGGCATGTCCTTTTTATTTTTCAAGCAGTGATTACCCCTTAGTTCTTCAAAGTGTTCTCTTAAAGTACGTGTCACCTTTTGAAATGTTTTGGCCGTTACCTCCCTGAAGACATTTTGAGGGCAGGTTTCATTTACAGTTCTGCAGTACTTGTTCCTATGAAATGACCATCAGCACAGGCTTTAAAACTGCTTTTGCAGGTAACTGCCAGAGGGCGGCAACCTTTCTATGTTCCCCACCCTGGTAACTAGGGAAAAGCCCTTGCGGCCTGTGGTGTTTCTCGGTTATAAATTAGAGTGGAGTGTGCCCGGACAAACCCACACAAGCTGATGTCTCCTTACTTTTGTTGGATTTTTAAATTTAATTTTTATTTTTTATTGGAGTAATTTTCCACTGTGTACGTGGACCACTTCTTCTTTGTGCATTCCTCGGTTGATGGACATTTTCATTGCTTCCAAGTGTTGGCTATGGTAAATATTTTTGGAGTGCAGGTTTGCCAGCCTGTGACTTTTTGATTCTCATGTTCTCAGGTGATAGGCCCAGCAGTGGGTGTGATTGATTGACTGGTAGCACCGTGTTTCCCTTTTCAAAGCACCCTCTTTGTGTTTTCATTAGTGGCTCTTACCACGTCCCCCTTAGAGTCGAGGGTACGCATTTCTCCACAATCGCTTCAGCATTTATTGTTTACAGCATTGATGCTAATGGCCCTTCTGGCTGCTGTGAGCTGATAGGTTTTTGTAATTTGGGTTTGCATGTCTTTGAAAATTCGTAAAACTCATCATTTTTCTCCGCCGTTTTCTTTTCTGTTAAAAAAAGGAAACAACTGGCAGTACAATATAACTCTTGAAATTGTCTTCTTTGAAGGTTGCCCTCTTTTGAATTATTTGGTCGATTTTCCACCCCAGCGTTTTTTTAGAGAGCAGGTGTCATTTCCCGAACTGCAAGTTTGGTGAATATTTAGTGACCTTTAGCAATGGGTTTAAAGCTGCTGTTGTGGGAAGTGGCCTCAAGGAGGCAGCATTTCTCCATTCCCAAATCTGGGGAGTAGGGCAGCAGAGCCTTTCTGGAAGTCGTGTTCCTAGGTTGTAAATTCCATTGGAATGTGCGTGGAGAAACCCCCATAAGTTTATGTGTCATTATTTCTTCTTGGTTTTTAAAAGTGTTTTAATTGGGGTAAAGCTTAGAATATTGTTTGTCCTAGGTGTACACAATCTGGTTCATTTGTACATTATATATGTCTATTCAAGTACAGATCCTCTTCCCATGTAAAATGTTACAGAGGGTTCCGCAGACTTCCCTTGCTATATGGTTGGCCTTTTTGAGATATGTATATCATATGTGTTTGTATACATATAGTAACACTAACCTTAATTTATCCATTCCCCCCACCTGTCGTTTTAGATGAGCATAGTTTGTTTTCTAAATCTGTGAGTGTCTTTCTCTGTGGAAATATGTTCATTTGTGTCAGTTATTAGATAACGCCTATAAGTGCTATCATAGAACACAGGTCTTTTGCTTTCCAACTTACCTCATCTTTCATGATTATCTCCAGACTCATTTGTGGTGCCTCAAAGAGCAATGGTTCATTGTCTTCCATGGCTAATATTCCATTGTGTACATGGACCACTTCTTCTTTATCCATTTACCTGTTGTTGGACATTTTGATTGCTTCACTGTCTTGGCTATTGTGAATAAGGCTGCACTGCAGCTTTTGCGGCCTGTGTCTTCTCGATTCTTGTCTTCTCAGGTGAGAGGTCCAATGGTGCGCCTGCTGGATTGAATAGTACCTCCATTTTTACTTTTAAACACAGCTCCTTTCTGTTCTCATTATTGGCTGTTACCCCTTTACGTCTCACCAGCAGGCAGAGGGTACACAGTTCTCTAAAACCCCTTCAGCATTTATTGTTTGTAGACTTTTTGCTGATGGTCAGTCGACTGGTGTAAGTTGAAACTTTTTGTAGATTAGATTGCATGCGTCTAACACTCCCTGAGGTTGAGCTTTTATCCATTTTCCTTTTTTTAAAAAAGAGTGTGAATAAAACTTAACTCTTCATAATCTCTTCTTGCAATATTTGCCTGTTTTGAATATTTTGTCCATTCCCTACTTCAGCACAAATATTTAGGGCAAGTGTCCTTTACAGCCCTGAATTCTTGTGAATGTTAAGTGACCATTAGCTGTGACTTTAAAGCTGCTCTTGCAGGATACGGCCACAAGGTTGGCAGCATTTCTCCTTTACCAAATTTGGTTACTAGGGAAACAGAGCCTTAATGGAAGTGGTGTTCTAGGGTGTATATTAGAATGGAATCTGCCAGGAAAAAGCCCTTTAACTTTATGTCTCATTACTTCTTGTTCATATTTGTAATTTACTTTTTATTTTTTATCCCAGCAAATTTGATTACAATGGTTTGTTTGTTCTAGGTGTGCAAGATGTGGTTCTTTCACACATATACGTGTATCTATTCTTCCTCGCATCCTTTGCCAATGTAGGTTATGACACAATGTTGAGCAGTCTTCTCCTGGTCTTCCGTACGTCTTTGGTGGTTATATATTTCACATGGTTTGTATATCTCTGTTAACCCCAATATGGTAATGTATCCAATCCTCATCCCTTTCTATTTGGTGAACCATAAGTTTTTTAATGAATCTGTGATTGCCTTTCTCTGTGGAAATATCTTCATTGGTATCAATTTTTAAGTAACTCCTGAAAGTGATATGATAGGATATGTGCCTTTTGCTTTCTCACTTACTACACGTGGCGTGATTACGACTAGACTCATCTATGGTGCTGCAAATGGCATTGTTTCATTTTTTCACTAGCGAATATTCCATCTGTACATGGAGGAGTTCTTCTTTGCCCACCCATCTGTTGGTGGTCTTTTTGGTTACTTCCATATCTTGGCTATTGTAATACAGGGCAATGCAGATTTGCCTGCCTGTGTCTTTCCAATTCTCTCTTCTTAGATTATAGGTGGAGGAGTGGGCCTGCTGGATCATATGGTAGCTCAATGTTTATATTTTTAAGGCACCTCCATTCTGTTCTCATTCGTGGCCCTTTCCAACTTACGTCCCCCTTGAAGTTGAGGGTATGCATTTCTCCACAACACCTTCAGCATTTATTGTTTGTAGTTTTCTTGCTCATGGTTATTCTGACAAGTGTGAGCTGATACCTCTTTGTGGTTGAATTCGCATGTGCCTCATAATCCGTTGAAATTGAGCTTTAAGGCATGTCCTTTTTATTTTTCAAGCAGTGATTACCCCTTAGTTCTTCAAAGTGTTCTCTTAAAGTACGTGTCACCTTTTGAAATGTTTTGGCCGTTACCTCCCTGAAGACATTTTGAGGGCAGGTTTCATTTACAGTTCTGCAGTACTTGTTCCTATGAAATGACCATCAGCACAGGCTTTAAAACTGCTTTTGCAGGTAACTGCCAGAGGGCGGCAACCTTTCTATGTTCCCCACCCTGGTAACTAGGGAAAAGCCCTTGCGGCCTGTGGTGTTTCTCGGTTATAAATTAGAGTGGAGTGTGCCCGGACAAACCCACACAAGCTGATGTCTCCTTACTTTTGTTGGATTTTTAAATTTAATTTTTATTTTTTATTGGAGTAATTTTCCACTGTGTACGTGGACCACTTCTTCTTTGTGCATTCCTCGGTTGATGGACATTTTCATTGCTTCCAAGTGTTGGCTATGGTAAATATTTTTGGAGTGCAGGTTTGCCAGCCTGTGACTTTTTGATTCTCATGTTCTCAGGTGATAGGCCCAGCAGTGGGTGTGATTGATTGACTGGTAGCACCGTGTTTCCCTTTTCAAAGCACCCTCTTTGTGTTTTCATTAGTGGCTCTTACCACGTCCCCCTTAGAGTCGAGGGTACGCATTTCTCCACAATCGCTTCAGCATTTATTGTTTACAGCATTGATGCTAATGGCCCTTCTGGCTGCTGTGAGCTGATAGGTTTTTGTAATTTGGGTTTGCATGTCTTTGAAAATTCGTAAAACTCATCATTTTTCTCCGCCGTTTTCTTTTCTGTTAAAAAAAGGAAACAATTGGCAGTACAATATAACTCTTGAAATTGTCTTCTTTGAAGGTTGCCCTCTTTTGAATTATTTGGTCGATTTTCCACCCCAGCGTTTTTTTAGAGAGCAGGTGTCATTTCCCGAACTGCAAGTTTGGTGAATATTTAGTGACCTTTAGCAATGGGTTTAAAGCTGCTGTTGTGGGAAGTGGCCTCAAGGAGGCAGCATTTCTCCATTCCCAAATCTGGGTAGTAGGGCAGCAGAGCCTTTCTGGAAGTCGTGTTCCTAGGTTGTAAATTCCATTGGAATGTGCGTGGAGAAACCCCCATAAGTTTATGTGTCATTATTTCTTCTTGGTTTTTAAAAGTGTTTTAATTGGGGTAAAGCTTAGAATATTGTTTGTCCTAGGTGTACACAATCTGGTTCATTTGTACATTATATATGTCTATTCAAGTACAGATCCTCTTCCCATGTAAAATGTTACAGAGGGTTCCGCAGACTTCCCTTGCTATATGGTTGGCCTTTTTGAGATATGTATATCATATGTGTTTGTATACATATAGTAACACTAACCTTAATTTATCCATTCCCCCCACCTGTCGTTTTAGATGAGCATAGTTTGTTTTCTAAATCTGTGAGTGTCTTTCTCTGTGGAAATATGTTCATTTGTGTCAGTTATTAGATAACGCCTATAAGTGCTATCATAGAACACAGGTCTTTTGCTTTCCAACTTACCTCATCTTTCATGATTATCTCCAGACTCATTTGTGGTGCCTCAAAGAGCAATGGTTCATTGTCTTCCATGGCTAATATTCCATTGTGTACATGGACCACTTCTTCTTTATCCATTTACCTGTTGTTGGACATTTTGATTGCTTCACTGTCTTGGCTATTGTGAATAAGGCTGCACTGCAGCTTTTGCGGCCTGTGTCTTCTCGATTCTTGTCTTCTCAGGTGAGAGGTCCAATGGTGCGCCTGCTGGATTGAATAGTACCTCCATTTTTACTTTTAAACACAGCTCCTTTCTGTTCTCATTATTGGCTGTTACCCCTTTACGTCTCACCAGCAGGCAGAGGGTACACAGTTCTCTAAAACCCCTTCAGCATTTATTGTTTGTAGACTTTTTGCTGATGGTCAGTCGACTGGTGTAAGTTGAAACTTTTTGTAGATTAGATTGCATGCGTCTAACACTCCCTGAGGTTGAGCTTTTATCCATTTTCCTTTTTTTTAAAAAGAGTGTGAGTAAAACTTAACTCTTCCTAATCTCTTCTTGAAACATTTGCCTGTTTTGAATTTTTTGCCCATTCCCTACTTCAGCACAAATATTTAGGGCAAGTGTCCTTTACAGCCCTGAGTCCTTGTGAATGTTAAGTGACCATTGGCTGTGACTTTAAAGCTGCTCTTGCAGGATACGGCCACAAGGTTGGCAGCATTTCTCCTTTACCAAATTTGGTTACTAGGGAAACAGAGCCTTAATGGAAGTGGTGTTCTAGGTTGCATATTAGAATGGAATCTGCCAGGAAAAAGCCCTTTAACTTTATGTCTCATTACTCCTTGTTCATATTTATAATTTACTTTTTATTTTTTATCCCAGCAAATTTGATTACAATGGTTTGTTTGTTCTAGGTGTGCAAGATGTGGTTCTATCACACATATACGTGTATCTATTCTTCCTCGCATCTTTTGCCAATATAGGTTATGACACAATGTTGAGCAGTCTTCTCCTGGTCTTCCGTACGTCTTTGGTGGTTATATATTTCACATGGTTTGTATATCTCTGTTAACCCCAATATGGTAATGTATCCAATCCTCATCCCTTTCTATTTGGTGAACCATAAGTTTTTTAATGAATCTGTGATTGCCTTTCTCTGTGGAAATATCTTCATTGGTATCAATTTTTAAGTAACTCCTGAAAGTGATATGATAGGATATGTGCCTTTTGCTTTCTCACTTACTACACGTGGCGTGATTACGTCTAGACTCATCTATGGTGCTGCAAATGGCATTGTTTCATTTTTTTCACTAGCGAATATTCCATCTGTACATGGAGGAGTTCTTCTTTGCCCACCCATCTGTTGGTGGTCTTTTTGGTTACTTCCATATCTTGGCTATTGTAATACTGGGCAATGCAGATTTGCCTGCGTGTGTCTTTCCAATTCTCTCTTCTTAGATTATAGGTGGAGGAGTGGGCCTGCTGGATCATATGGAAGCTCAATGTTTATATTTTTAAGGCACCTCCATTCTGTTCTCATTCGTGGCCCTTTCCAACTTACGTCCCCCTTGAAGTTGAGGGTATGCATTTCTCCACAACACCTTCAGCATTTATTGTTTGTAGTTTTCTTGCTCATGGTTATTCTGACAAGTGTGAGCTGATACCTCTTTGTGGTTGAATTCGCATGTGCCTCATAATCCGTTGAAATTGAGCTTTAAGGCATGTCCTTTTTATTTTTCAAGCAGTGATTACCCCTTAGTTCTTCAAAGTGTTCTCTTAAAGTACGTGTCACCTTTTGAAATGTTTTGGCCGTTACCTCCCTGAAGACATTTTGAGGGCAGGTTTCATTTACAGTTCTGCAGTACTTGTTCCTATGAAATGACCATTAGCACAGGCTTTAAAACTGCTTTTGCAGCTAACTGCCAGAGGGCGGCTGCCTTTCTATGTTCCCCACCCTGGTAACTAGGGAAAAGCCCTTGCGGCCTGTGGTGTTTCTCGGTTATAAATTAGAGTGGAGTGTGCCCGGACAAACCCACACAAGCTGATGTCTCCTTACTTTCGTTGGATTTTTAAATTTAATTTTTATTTTTTATTGGAGTAATTTTCCACTGTGTACGTGGACCACTTCTTCTTTGTGCATTCCTCGGTTGATGGACATTTTCATTGCTTCCAAGTGTTGGCTATGGTAAATATTTTTGGAGTGCAGGTTTGCCAGCCTGTGACTTTTTGATTCTCATGTTCTCAGGTGATAGGCCCAGCAGTGGGTGTGATTGATTGACTGGTAGCACCGTGTTTCCCTTTTCAAAGCACCCTCTTTGTGTTTTCATTAGTGGCTCTTACCACGTCCCCCTTAGAGTCGAGGGTACGCATTTCTCCACAATCGCTTCAGCATTTATTGTTTACAGCATTGATGCTAATGGCCCTTCTGGCTGCTGTGAGCTGATAGGTTTTTGTAATTTGGGTTTGCATGTCTTTGAAAATTCGTAAAACTCATCATTTTTCTCCGCCGTTTTCTTTTCTGTTAAAAAAAGGAAACAATTGGCAGTACAATATAACTCTTGAAATTGTCTTCTTTGAAGGTTGCCCTCTTTTGAATTATTTGGTCGATTTTCCACCCCAGCGTTTTTTTAGAGAGCAGGTGTCATTTCCCGAACTGCAAGTTTGGTGAATATTTAGTGACCTTTAGCAATGGGTTTAAAGCTGCTGTTGTGGGAAGTGGCCTCAAGGAGGCAGCATTTCTCCATTCCCAAATCTGGGTAGTAGGGCAGCAGAGCCTTTCTGGAAGTCGTGTTCCTAGGTTGTAAATTCCATTGGAATGTGCGTGGAGAAACCCCCATAAGTTTATGTGTCATTATTTCTTCTTGGTTTTTAAAAGTGTTTTAATTGGGGTAAAGCTTAGAATATTGTTTGTCCTAGGTGTACACAATCTGGTTCATTTGTACATTATATATGTCTATTCAAGTACAGATCCTCTTCCCATGTAAAATGTTACAGAGGGTTCCGCAGACTTCCCTTGCTATATGGTTGGCCTTTTTGAGATATGTATATCATATGTGTTTGTATACATATAGTAACACTAACCTTAATTTATCCATTCCCCCCACCTGTCGTTTTAGATGAGCATAGTTTGTTTTCTAAATCTGTGAGTGTCTTTCTCTGTGGAAATATGTTCATTTGTGTCAGTTATTAGATAACGCCTATAAGTGCTATCATAGAACACAGGTCTTTTGCTTTCCAACTTACCTCATCTTTCATGATTATCTCCAGACTCATTTGTGGTGCCTCAAAGAGCAATGGTTCATTGTCTTCCATGGCTAATATTCCATTGTGTACATGGACCACTTCTTCTTTATCCATTTACCTGTTGTTGGACATTTTGATTGCTTCACTGTCTTGGCTATTGTGAATAAGGCTGCACTGCAGCTTTTGCGGCCTGTGTCTTCTCGATTCTTGTCTTCTCAGGTGAGAGGTCCAATGGTGCGCCTGCTGGATTGAATAGTACCTCCATTTTTACTTTTAAACACAGCTCCTTTCTGTTCTCATTATTGGCTGTTACCCCTTTACGTCTCACCAGCAGGCAGAGGGTACACAGTTCTCTAAAACCCCTTCAGCATTTATTGTTTGTAGACTTTTTGCTGATGGTCAGTCGACTGGTGTAAGTTGAAACTTTTTGTAGATTAGATTGCATGCGTCTAACACTCCCTGAGGTTGAGCTTTTATCCATTTTCCTTTTTTTTAAAAAGAGTGTGAATAAAACTTAACTCTTCATAATCTCTTCTTGCAATATTTGCCTGTTTTGAATATTTTGTCCATTCCCTACTTCAGCACAAATATTTAGGGCAAGTGTCCTTTACAGCCCTGAATTCTTGTGAATGTTAAGTGACCATTAGCTGTGACTTTAAAGCTGCTCTTGCAGGATACGGCCACAAGGTTGGCAGCATTTCTCCTTTACCAAATTTGGTTACTAGGGAAACAGAGCCTTAATGGAAGTGGTGTTCTAGGTTGCATATTAGAATGGAATCTGCCAGGAAAAAGCCCTTTAACTTTATGTCTCATTACTCCTTGTTCATATTTGTAATTTACTTTTTATTTTTTATCCCAGCAAATTTGATTACAATGGTTTGTTTGTTCTAGGTGTGCAAGATGTGGTTCTATCACACATATACGTGTATCTATTCTTCCTCGCATCTTTTGCCAATATAGGTTATGACACAATGTTGAGCAGTCTTCTCCTGGTCTTCCGTACGTCTTTGGTGGTTATATATTTCACATGGTTTGTATATCTCTGTTAACCCCAATATGGTAATGTATCCAATCCTCATCCCTTTCTATTTGGTGAACCATAAGTTTTTTAATGAATCTGTGATTGCCTTTCTCTGTGGAAATATCTTCATTGGTATCAATTTTTAAGTAACTCCTGAAAGTGATATGATAGGATATGTGCCTTTTGCTTTCTCACTTACTACACGTGGCGTGATTACGTCTAGACTCATCTATGGTGCTGCAAATGGCATTGTTTCATTTTTTTCACTAGCGAATATTCCATCTGTACATGGAGGAGTTCTTCTTTGCCCACCCATCTGTTGGTGGTCTTTTTGGTTACTTCCATATCTTGGCTATTGTAATACAGGGCAATGCAGATTTGCCTGCCTGTGTCTTTCCAATTCTCTCTTCTTAGATTATAGGTGGAGGAGTGGGCCTGCTGGATCATATGGTAGCTCAATGTTTACTTTTTAAGGCACCTCCATTCTGTTCTTATTCGTGGCCCTTTCCAACTTACGTCCCCCTTGAAGTTGAGGATATGCATTTCTCCACAACACCTTCAGCATTTATTGTTTGTAGTTTTCTTGCTCATGGTTATTCTGACAAGTGTGAGCTGATACCTCTTTGTGGTTGAATTCGCATGTGCCTCATAATCCGTTGAAATTGAGCTTTAAGGCATGTCCTTTTTATTTTTCAAGCAGTGATTACCCCTTAGTTCTTCAAAGTGTTCTCTTAAAGTACGTGTCACCTTTTGAAATGTTTTGGCCATTACCTCCCTGAAGACATTTTGAGGGCAGGTTTCATTTACAGTTCTGCAGTACTTGTTCCTATGAAATGACCATTAGCACAGGCTTTAAAACTGCTTTTGCAGCTAACTGCCAGAGGGCGGCAGCCTTTCTATGTTTCCCACCCTGGTAACTAGGGAAAAGCCCTTGCGGCCTGTGGTGTTTCTCGGTTATAAATTAGAGTGGAGTGTGCCCGGACAAACCCACACAAGCTGATGTCTCCTTACTTTTGTTGGATTTTTAAATTTAATTTTTATTTTTTATTGGAGTAATTTTCCACTGTGTACGTGGACCACTTCTTCTTTGTGCATTCCTCGGTTGATGGACATTTTCATTGCTTCCAAGTGTTGGCTATGGTAAATATTTTTGGAGTGCAGGTTTGCCAGCCTGTGACTTTTTGATTCTCATGTTCTCAGGTGATAGGCCCAGCAGTGGGTGTGATTGATTGACTGGTAGCACCGTGTTTCCCTTTTCAAAGCACCCTCTTTGTGTTTTCATTAGTGGCTCTTACCACGTCCCCCTTAGAGTCGAGGGTACGCATTTCTCCACAATCGCTTCAGCATTTATTGTTTACAGCATTGATGCTAATGGCCCTTCTGGCTGCTGTGAGCTGATAGGTTTTTGTAATTTGGGTTTGCATGTCTTTGAAAATTCGTAAAACTCATCATTTTTCTCCGCCGTTTTCTTTTCTGTTAAAAAAAGGAAACAATTGGCAGTACAATATAACTCTTGAAATTGTCTTCTTTGAAGGTTGCCCTCTTTTGAATTATTTGGTCGATTTTCCACCCCAGCGTTTTTTTAGAGAGCAGGTGTCATTTCCCGAACTGCAAGTTTGGTGAATATTTAGTGACCTTTAGCAATGGGTTTAAAGCTGCTGTTGTGGGAAGTGGCCTCAAGGAGGCAGCATTTCTCCATTCCCAAATCTGGGGAGTAGGGCAGCAGAGCCTTTCTGGAAGTCGTGTTCCTAGGTTGTAAATTCCATTGGAATGTGCGTGGAGAAACCCCCATAAGTTTATGTGTCATTATTTCTTCTTGGTTTTTAAAAGTGTTTTAATTGGGGTAAAGCTTAGAATATTGTTTGTCCTAGGTGTACACAATCTGGTTCATTTGTACATTATATATGTCTATTCAAGTACAGATCCTCTTCCCATGTAAAATGTTACAGAGGGTTCCGCAGACTTCCCTTGCTATATGGTTGGCCTTTTTGAGATATGTATATCATATGTGTTTGTATACATATAGTAACACTAACCTTAATTTATCCATTCCCCCCACCTGTCGTTTTAGATGAGCATAGTTTGTTTTCTAAATCTGTGAGTGTCTTTCTCTGTGGAAATATGTTCATTTGTGTCAGTTATTAGATAACGCCTATAAGTGCTATCATAGAACACAGGTCTTTTGCTTTCCAACTTACCTCATCTTTCATGATTATCTCCAGACTCATTTGTGGTGCCTCAAAGAGCAATGGTTCATTGTCTTCCATGGCTAATATTCCATTGTGTACATGGACCACTTCTTCTTTATCCATTTACCTGTTGTTGGACATTTTGATTGCTTCACTGTCTTGGCTATTGTGAATAAGGCTGCACTGCAGCTTTTGCGGCCTGTGTCTTCTCGATTCTTGTCTTCTCAGGTGAGAGGTCCAATGGTGCGCCTGCTGGATTGAATAGTACCTCCATTTTTACTTTTAAACACAGCTCCTTTCTGTTCTCATTATTGGCTGTTACCCCTTTACGTCTCACCAGCAGGCAGAGGGTACACAGTTCTCTAAAACCCCTTCAGCATTTATTGTTTGTAGACTTTTTGCTGATGGTCAGTCGACTGGTGTAAGTTGAAACTTTTTGTAGATTAGATTGCATGCGTCTAACACTCCCTGAGGTTGAGCTTTTATCCATTTTCCTTTTTTTAAAAAAGAGTGTGAATAAAACTTAACTCTTCATAATCTCTTCTTGCAATATTTGCCTGTTTTGAATATTTTGTCCATTCCCTACTTCAGCACAAATATTTAGGGCAAGTGTCCTTTACAGCCCTGAATTCTTGTGAATGTTAAGTGACCATTAGCTGTGACTTTAAAGCTGCTCTTGCAGGATACGGCCACAAGGTTGGCAGCATTTCTCCTTTACCAAATTTGGTTACTAGGGAAACAGAGCCTTAATGGAAGTGGTGTTCTAGGGTGTATATTAGAATGGAATCTGCCAGGAAAAAGCCCTTTAACTTTATGTCTCATTACTTCTTGTTCATATTTGTAATTTACTTTTTATTTTTTATCCCAGCAAATTTGATTACAATGGTTTGTTTGTTCTAGGTGTGCAAGATGTGGTTCTTTCACACATATACGTGTATCTATTCTTCCTCGCATCCTTTGCCAATGTAGGTTATGACACAATGTTGAGCAGTCTTCTCCTGGTCTTCCGTACGTCTTTGGTGGTTATATATTTCACATGGTTTGTATATCTCTGTTAACCCCAATATGGTAATGTATCCAATCCTCATCCCTTTCTATTTGGTGAACCATAAGTTTTTTAATGAATCTGTGATTGCCTTTCTCTGTGGAAATATCTTCATTGGTATCAATTTTTAAGTAACTCCTGAAAGTGATATGATAGGATATGTGCCTTTTGCTTTCTCACTTACTACACGTGGCGTGATTACGACTAGACTCATCTATGGTGCTGCAAATGGCATTGTTTCATTTTTTCACTAGCGAATATTCCATCTGTACATGGAGGAGTTCTTCTTTGCCCACCCATCTGTTGGTGGTCTTTTTGGTTACTTCCATATCTTGGCTATTGTAATACAGGGCAATGCAGATTTGCCTGCCTGTGTCTTTCCAATTCTCTCTTCTTAGATTATAGGTGGAGGAGTGGGCCTGCTGGATCATATGGTAGCTCAATGTTTATATTTTTAAGGCACCTCCATTCTGTTCTCATTCGTGGCCCTTTCCAACTTACGTCCCCCTTGAAGTTGAGGGTATGCATTTCTCCACAACACCTTCAGCATTTATTGTTTGTAGTTTTCTTGCTCATGGTTATTCTGACAAGTGTGAGCTGATACCTCTTTGTGGTTGAATTCGCATGTGCCTCATAATCCGTTGAAATTGAGCTTTAAGGCATGTCCTTTTTATTTTTCAAGCAGTGATTACCCCTTAGTTCTTCAAAGTGTTCTCTTAAAGTACGTGTCACCTTTTGAAATGTTTTGGCCGTTACCTCCCTGAAGACATTTTGAGGGCAGGTTTCATTTACAGTTCTGCAGTACTTGTTCCTATGAAATGACCATCAGCACAGGCTTTAAAACTGCTTTTGCAGGTAACTGCCAGAGGGCGGCAACCTTTCTATGTTCCCGACCCTGGTAACTAGGGAAAAGCCCTTGCGGCCTGTGGTGTTTCTCGGTTATAAATTAGAGTGGAGTGTGCCCGGACAAACCCACACAAGCTGATGTCTCCTTACTTTTGTTGGATTTTTAAATTTAATTTTTATTTTTTATTGGAGTAATTTTCCACTGTGTACGTGGACCACTTCTTCTTTGTGCATTCCTCGGTTGATGGACATTTTCATTGCTTCCAAGTGTTGGCTATGGTAAATATTTTTGGAGTGCAGGTTTGCCAGCCTGTGACTTTTTGATTCTCATGTTCTCAGGTGATAGGCCCAGCAGTGGGTGTGATTGATTGACTGGTAGCACCGTGTTTCCCTTTTCAAAGCACCCTCTTTGTGTTTTCATTAGTGGCTCTTACCACGTCCCCCTTAGAGTCGAGGGTACGCATTTCTCCACAATCGCTTCAGCATTTATTGTTTACAGCATTTATGCTAATGGCCCTTCTGGCTGCTGTGAGCTGATAGGTTTTTGTAATTTGGGTTTGCATGTCTTTGAAAATTCGTAAAACTCATCATTTTTCTCCGCCGTTTTCTTTTCTGTTAAAAAAAGGAAACAATTGGCAGTACAATATAACTCTTGAAATTGTCTTCTTTGAAGGTTGCCCTCTTTTGAATTATTTGGTCGATTTTCCACCCCAGCGTTTTTTTAGAGAGCAGGTGTCATTTCCCGAACTGCAAGTTTGGTGAATATTTAGTGACCTTTAGCAATGGGTTTAAAGCTGCTGTTGTGGGAAGTGGCCTCAAGGAGGCAGCATTTCTCCATTCCCAAATCTGGGTAGTAGGGCAGCAGAGCCTTTCTGGAAGTCGTGTTCCTAGGTTGTAAATTCCATTGGAATGTGCGTGGAGAAACCCCCATAAGTTTATGTGTCATTATTTCTTCTTGGTTTTTAAAAGTGTTTTAATTGGGGTAAAGCTTAGAATATTGTTTGTCCTAGGTGTACACAATCTGGTTCATTTGTACATTATATATGTCTATTCAAGTACAGATCCTCTTCCCATGTAAAATGTTACAGAGGGTTCCGCAGACTTCCCTTGCTATATGGTTGGCCTTTTTGAGATATGTATATCATATGTGTTTGTATACATATAGTAACACTAACCTTAATTTATCCATTCCCCCCACCTGTCGTTTTAGATGAGCATAGTTTGTTTTCTAAATCTGTGAGTGTCTTTCTCTGTGGAAATATGTTCATTTGTGTCAGTTATTAGATAACGCCTATAAGTGCTATCATAGAACACAGGTCTTTTGCTTTCCAACTTACCTCATCTTTCATGATTATCTCCAGACTCATTTGTGGTGCCTCAAAGAGCAATGGTTCATTGTCTTCCATGGCTAATATTCCATTGTGTACATGGACCACTTCTTCTTTATCCATTTACCTGTTGTTGGACATTTTGATTGCTTCACTGTCTTGGCTATTGTGAATAAGGCTGCACTGCAGCTTTTGCGGCCTGTGTCTTCTCGATTCTTGTCTTCTCAGGTGAGAGGTCCAATGGTGCGCCTGCTGGATTGAATAGTACCTCCATTTTTACTTTTAAACACAGCTCCTTTCTGTTCTCATTATTGGCTGTTACCCCTTTACGTCTCACCAGCAGGCAGAGGGTACACAGTTCTCTAAAACCCCTTCAGCATTTATTGTTTGTAGACTTTTTGCTGATGGTCAGTCGACTGGTGTAAGTTGAAACTTTTTGTAGATTAGATTGCATGCGTCTAACACTCCCTGAGGTTGAGCTTTTATCCATTTTCCTTTTTTTTAAAAAGAGTGTGAGTAAAACTTAACTCTTCCTAATCTCTTCTTGAAACATTTGCCTGTTTTGAATTTTTTGCCCATTCCCTACTTCAGCACAAATATTTAGGGCAAGTGTCCTTTACAGCCCTGAGTCCTTGTGAATGTTAAGTGACCATTGGCTGTGACTTTAAAGCTGCTCTTGCAGGATACGGCCACAAGGTTGGCAGCATTTCTCCTTTACCAAATTTGGTTACTAGGGAAACAGAGCCTTAATGGAAGTGGTGTTCTAGGTTGCATATTAGAATGGAATCTGCCAGGAAAAAGCCCTTTAACTTTATGTCTCATTACTCCTTGTTCATATTTATAATTTACTTTTTATTTTTTATCCCAGCAAATTTGATTACAATGGTTTGTTTGTTCTAGGTGTGCAAGATGTGGTTCTATCACACATATACGTGTATCTATTCTTCCTCGCATCTTTTGCCAATATAGGTTATGACACAATGTTGAGCAGTCTTCTCCTGGTCTTCCGTACGTCTTTGGTGGTTATATATTTCACATGGTTTGTATATCTCTGTTAACCCCAATATGGTAATGTATCCAATCCTCATCCCTTTCTATTTGGTGAACCATAAGTTTTTTAATGAATCTGTGATTGCCTTTCTCTGTGGAAATATCTTCATTGGTATCAATTTTTAAGTAACTCCTGAAAGTGATATGATAGGATATGTGCCTTTTGCTTTCTCACTTACTACACGTGGCGTGATTACGTCTAGACTCATCTATGGTGCTGCAAATGGCATTGTTTCATTTTTTTCACTAGCGAATATTCCATCTGTACATGGAGGAGTTCTTCTTTGCCCACCCATCTGTTGGTGGTCTTTTTGGTTACTTCCATATCTTGGCTATTGTAATACTGGGCAATGCAGATTTGCCTGCCTGTGTCTTTCCAATTCTCTCTTCTTAGATTATAGGTGGAGGAGTGGGCCTGCTGGATCATATGGAAGCTCAATGTTTATATTTTTAAGGCACCTCCATTCTGTTCTCATTCGTGGCCCTTTCCAACTTACGTCCCCCTTGAAGTTGAGGGTATGCATTTCTCCACAACACCTTCAGCATTTATTGTTTGTAGTTTTCTTGCTCATGGTTATTCTGACAAGTGTGAGCTGATACCTCTTTGTGGTTGAATTCGCATGTGCCTCATAATCCGTTGAAATTGAGCTTTAAGGCATGTCCTTTTTATTTTTCAAGCAGTGATTACCCCTTAGTTCTTCAAAGTGTTCTCTTAAAGTACGTGTCACCTTTTGAAATGTTTTGGCCGTTACCTCCCTGAAGACATTTTGAGGGCAGGTTTCATTTACAGTTCTGCAGTACTTGTTCCTATGAAATGACCATTAGCACAGGCTTTAAAACTGCTTTTGCAGCTAACTGCCAGAGGGCGGCTGCCTTTCTATGTTCCCCACCCTGGTAACTAGGGAAAAGCCCTTGCGGCCTGTGGTGTTTCTCGGTTATAAATTAGAGTGGAGTGTGCCCGGACAAACCCACACAAGCTGATGTCTCCTTACTTTCGTTGGATTTTTAAATTTAATTTTTATTTTTTATTGGAGTAATTTTCCACTGTGTACGTGGACCACTTCTTCTTTGTGCATTCCTCGGTTGATGGACATTTTCATTGCTTCCAAGTGTTGGCTATGGTAAATATTTTTGGAGTGCAGGTTTGCCAGCCTGTGACTTTTTGATTCTCATGTTCTCAGGTGATAGGCCCAGCAGTGGGTGTGATTGATTGACTGGTAGCACCGTGTTTCCCTTTTCAAAGCACCCTCTTTGTGTTTTCATTAGTGGCTCTTACCACGTCCCCCTTAGAGTCGAGGGTACGCATTTCTCCACAATCGCTTCAGCATTTATTGTTTACAGCATTGATGCTAATGGCCCTTCTGGCTGCTGTGAGCTGATAGGTTTTTGTAATTTGGGTTTGCATGTCTTTGAAAATTCGTAAAACTCATCATTTTTCTCCGCCGTTTTCTTTTCTGTTAAAAAAAGGAAACAATTGGCAGTACAATATAACTCTTGAAATTGTCTTCTTTGAAGGTTGCCCTCTTTTGAATTATTTGGTCGATTTTCCACCCCAGCGTTTTTTTAGAGAGCAGGTGTCATTTCCCGAACTGCAAGTTTGGTGAATATTTAGTGACCTTTAGCAATGGGTTTAAAGCTGCTGTTGTGGGAAGTGGCCTCAAGGAGGCAGCATTTCTCCATTCCCAAATCTGGGTAGTAGGGCAGCAGAGCCTTTCTGGAAGTCGTGTTCCTAGGTTGTAAATTCCATTGGAATGTGCGTGGAGAAACCCCCATAAGTTTATGTGTCATTATTTCTTCTTGGTTTTTAAAAGTGTTTTAATTGGGGTAAAGCTTAGAATATTGTTTGTCCTAGGTGTACACAATCTGGTTCATTTGTACATTATATATGTCTATTCAAGTACAGATCCTCTTCCCATGTAAAATGTTACAGAGGGTTCCGCAGACTTCCCTTGCTATATGGTTGGCCTTTTTGAGATATGTATATCATATGTGTTTGTATACATATAGTAACACTAACCTTAATTTATCCATTCCCCCCACCTGTCGTTTTAGATGAGCATAGTTTGTTTTCTAAATCTGTGAGTGTCTTTCTCTGTGGAAATATGTTCATTTGTGTCAGTTATTAGATAACGCCTATAAGTGCTATCATAGAACACAGGTCTTTTGCTTTCCAACTTACCTCATCTTTCATGATTATCTCCAGACTCATTTGTGGTGCCTCAAAGAGCAATGGTTCATTGTCTTCCATGGCTAATATTCCATTGTGTACATGGACCACTTCTTCTTTATCCATTTACCTGTTGTTGGACATTTTGATTGCTTCACTGTCTTGGCTATTGTGAATAAGGCTGCACTGCAGCTTTTGCGGCCTGTGTCTTCTCGATTCTTGTCTTCTCAGGTGAGAGGTCCAATGGTGCGCCTGCTGGATTGAATAGTACCTCCATTTTTACTTTTAAACACAGCTCCTTTCTGTTCTCATTATTGGCTGTTACCCCTTTACGTCTCACCAGCAGGCAGAGGGTACACAGTTCTCTAAAACCCCTTCAGCATTTATTGTTTGTAGACTTTTTGCTGATGGTCAGTCGACTGGTGTAAGTTGAAACTTTTTGTAGATTAGATTGCATGCGTCTAACACTCCCTGAGGTTGAGCTTTTATCCATTTTCCTTTTTTTTAAAAAGAGTGTGAATAAAACTTAACTCTTCATAATCTCTTCTTGCAATATTTGCCTGTTTTGAATATTTTGTCCATTCCCTACTTCAGCACAAATATTTAGGGCAAGTGTCCTTTACAGCCCTGAATTCTTG
This sequence comes from Balaenoptera borealis, assembly GCF_965194805.1. Classification (NCBI taxonomy): domain Eukaryota; kingdom Metazoa; phylum Chordata; class Mammalia; order Artiodactyla; family Balaenopteridae; genus Balaenoptera; species Balaenoptera borealis. The sequence goes on from NW_028122979.1 coordinate 61,954, forward strand.
TGAATGTTAAGTGACCATTAGCTGTGACTTTAAAGCTGCTCTTGCAGGATACGGCCACAAGGTTGGCAGCATTTCTCCTTTACCAAATTTGGTTACTAGGGAAACAGAGCCTTAATGGAAGTGGTGTTCTAGGTTGCATATTAGAATGGAATCTGCCAGGAAAAAGCCCTTTAACTTTATGTCTCATTACTCCTTGTTCATATTTGTAATTTACTTTTTATTTTTTATCCCAGCAAATTTGATTACAATGGTTTGTTTGTTCTAGGTGTGCAAGATGTGGTTCTATCACACATATACGTGTATCTATTCTTCCTCGCATCTTTTGCCAATATAGGTTATGACACAATGTTGAGCAGTCTTCTCCTGGTCTTCCGTACGTCTTTGGTGGTTATATATTTCACATGGTTTGTATATCTCTGTTAACCCCAATATGGTAATGTATCCAATCCTCATCCCTTTCTATTTGGTGAACCATAAGTTTTTTAATGAATCTGTGATTGCCTTTCTCTGTGGAAATATCTTCATTGGTATCAATTTTTAAGTAACTCCTGAAAGTGATATGATAGGATATGTGCCTTTTGCTTTCTCACTTACTACACGTGGCGTGATTACGTCTAGACTCATCTATGGTGCTGCAAATGGCATTGTTTCATTTTTTTCACTAGCGAATATTCCATCTGTACATGGAGGAGTTCTTCTTTGCCCACCCATCTGTTGGTGGTCTTTTTGGTTACTTCCATATCTTGGCTATTGTAATACAGGGCAATGCAGATTTGCCTGCCTGTGTCTTTCCAATTCTCTCTTCTTAGATTATAGGTGGAGGAGTGGGCCTGCTGGATCATATGGTAGCTCAATGTTTACTTTTTAAGGCACCTCCATTCTGTTCTTATTCGTGGCCCTTTCCAACTTACGTCCCCCTTGAAGTTGAGGATATGCATTTCTCCACAACACCTTCAGCATTTATTGTTTGTAGTTTTCTTGCTCATGGTTATTCTGACAAGTGTGAGCTGATACCTCTTTGTGGTTGAATTCGCATGTGCCTCATAATCCGTTGAAATTGAGCTTTAAGGCATGTCCTTTTTATTTTTCAAGCAGTGATTACCCCTTAGTTCTTCAAAGTGTTCTCTTAAAGTACGTGTCACCTTTTGAAATGTTTTGGCCATTACCTCCCTGAAGACATTTTGAGGGCAGGTTTCATTTACAGTTCTGCAGTACTTGTTCCTATGAAATGACCATTAGCACAGGCTTTAAAACTGCTTTTGCAGCTAACTGCCAGAGGGCGGCAGCCTTTCTATGTTTCCCACCCTGGTAACTAGGGAAAAGCCCTTGCGGCCTGTGGTGTTTCTCGGTTATAAATTAGAGTGGAGTGTGCCCGGACAAACCCACACAAGCTGATGTCTCCTTACTTTTGTTGGATTTTTAAATTTAATTTTTATTTTTTATTGGAGTAATTTTCCACTGTGTACGTGGACCACTTCTTCTTTGTGCATTCCTCGGTTGATGGACATTTTCATTGCTTCCAAGTGTTGGCTATGGTAAATATTTTTGGAGTGCAGGTTTGCCAGCCTGTGACTTTTTGATTCTCATGTTCTCAGGTGATAGGCCCAGCAGTGGGTGTGATTGATTGACTGGTAGCACCGTGTTTCCCTTTTCAAAGCACCCTCTTTGTGTTTTCATTAGTGGCTCTTACCACGTCCCCCTTAGAGTCGAGGGTACGCATTTCTCCACAATCGCTTCAGCATTTATTGTTTACAGCATTGATGCTAATGGCCCTTCTGGCTGCTGTGAGCTGATAGGTTTTTGTAATTTGGGTTTGCATGTCTTTGAAAATTCGTAAAACTCATCATTTTTCTCCGCCGTTTTCTTTTCTGTTAAAAAAAGGAAACAATTGGCAGTACAATATAACTCTTGAAATTGTCTTCTTTGAAGGTTGCCCTCTTTTGAATTATTTGGTCGATTTTCCACCCCAGCGTTTTTTTAGAGAGCAGGTGTCATTTCCCGAACTGCAAGTTTGGTGAATATTTAGTGACCTTTAGCAATGGGTTTAAAGCTGCTGTTGTGGGAAGTGGCCTCAAGGAGGCAGCATTTCTCCATTCCCAAATCTGGGTAGTAGCGCAGCAGAGCCTTTCTGGAAGTCGTGTTCCTAGGTTGTAAATTCCATTGGAATGTGCGTGGAGAAACCCCCATAAGTTTATGTGTCATTATTTCTTCTTGGTTTTTAAAAGTGTTTTAATTGGGGTAAAGCTTAGAATATTGTTTGTCCTAGGTGTACACAATCTGGTTCATTTGTACATTATATATGTCTATTCAAGTACAGATCCTCTTCCCATGTAAAATGTTACAGAGGGTTCCGCAGACTTCCCTTGCTATATGGTTGGCCTTTTTGAGATATGTATATCATATGTGTTTGTATACATATAGTAACACTAACCTTAATTTATCCATTCCCCCCACCTGTCGTTTTAGATGAGCATAGTTTGTTTTCTAAATCTGTGAGTGTCTTTCTCTGTGGAAATATGTTCATTTGTGTCAGTTATTAGATAACGCCTATAAGTGCTATCATAGAACACAGGTCTTTTGCTTTCCAACTTACCTCATCTTTCATGATTATCTCCAGACTCATTTGTGGTGCCTCAAAGAGCAATGGTTCATTGTCTTCCATGGCTAATATTCCATTGTGTACATGGACCACTTCTTCTTTATCCATTTACCTGTTGTTGGACATTTTGATTGCTTCACTGTCTTGGCTATTGTGAATAAGGCTGCACTGCAGCTTTTGCGGCCTGTGTCTTCTCGATTCTTGTCTTCTCAGGTGAGAGGTCCAATGGTGCGCCTGCTGGATTGAATAGTACCTCCATTTTTACTTTTAAACACAGCTCCTTTCTGTTCTCATTATTGGCTGTTACCCCTTTACGTCTCACCAGCAGGCAGAGGGTACACAGTTCTCTAAAACCCCTTCAGCATTTATTGTTTGTAGACTTTTTGCTGATGGTCAGTCGACTGGTGTAAGTTGAAAATTTTTGTAGATTAGATTGCATGCGTCTAACACTCCCTGAGGTTGAGCTTTTATCCATTTTCCTTTTTTTTAAAAAGAGTGTGAATAAAACTTAACTCTTCATAATCTCTTCTTGCAATATTTGCCTGTTTTGAATATTTTGTCCATTCCCTACTTCAGCACAAATATTTAGGGCAAGTGTCCTTTACAGCCCTGAATTCTTGTGAATGTTAAGTGACCATTAGCTGTGACTTTAAAGCTGCTCTTGCAGGATACGGCCACAAGGTTGGCAGCATTTCTCCTTTACCAAATTTGGTTACTAGGGAAACAGAGCCTTAATGGAAGTGGTGTTCTAGGGTGTATATTAGAATGGAATGTGCCAGGAAAAAGCCCTTTATCTTTATGTCTCATTACTTCTTGTTCATATTTGTAATTTACTTTTTATTTTTTATCCCAGCAAATTTGATTACAATGGTTTGTTTGTTCTAGGTGTGCAAGATGTGGTTCTTTCACACATATACGTGTATCTATTCTTCCTCGCATCCTTTGCCAATGTAGGTTATGACACAATGTTGAGCAGTCTTCTCCTGGTCTTCCGTACGTCTTTGGTGGTTATATATTTCACATGGTTTGTATATCTCTGTTAACCCCAATATGGTAATGTATCCAATCCTCATCCCTTTCTATTTGGTGAACCATAAGTTTTTTAATGAATCTGTGATTGCCTTTCTCTGTGGAAATATCTTCATTGGTATCAATTTTTAAGTAACTCCTGAAAGTGATATGATAGGATATGTGCCTTTTGCTTTCTCACTTACTACACGTGGCGTGATTACGACTAGACTCATCTATGGTGCTGCAAATGGCATTGTTTCATTTTTTCACTAGCGAATATTCCATCTGTACATGGAGGAGTTCTTCTTTGCCCACCCATCTGTTGGTGGTCTTTTTGGTTACTTCCATATCTTGGCTATTGTAATACTGGGCAATGCAGATTTGCCTGCCTGTGTCTTTCCAATTCTCTCTTCTTAGATTATAGGTGGAGGAGTGGGCCTGCTGGATCATATGGTAGCTCAATGTTTATATTTTTAAGGCACCTCCATTCTGTTCTCATTCGTGGCCCTTTCCAACTTACGTCCCCCTTGAAGTTGAGGGTATGCATTTCTCCACAACACCTTCAGCATTTATTGTTTGTAGTTTTCTTGCTCATGGTTATTCTGACAAGTGTGAGCTGATACCTCTTTGTGGTTGAATTCGCATGTGCCTCATAATCCGTTGAAATTGAGCTTTAAGGCATGTCCTTTTTATTTTTCAAGCAGTGATTACCCCTTAGTTCTTCAAAGTGTTCTCTTAAAGTACGTGTCACCTTTTGAAATGTTTTGGCCGTTACCTCCCTGAAGACATTTTGAGGGCAGGTTTCATTTACAGTTCTGCAGTACTTGTTCCTATGAAATGACCATTAGCACAGGCTTTAAAACTGCTTTTGCAGGTAACTGCCAGAGGGCGGCAGCCTTTCTATGTTCCCCACCCTGGTAACTAGGGAAAAGCCCTTGCGGCCTGTGGTGTTTCTCGGTTATAAATTAGAGTGGAGTGTGCCCGGACAAACCCACACAAGCTGATGTCTCCTTACTTTTGTTGGATTTTTAAATTTAATTTTTATTTTTTATTGGAGTAATTTTCCACTGTGTACGTGGACCACTTCTTCTTTGTGCATTCCTCGGTTGATGGACATTTTCATTGCTTCCAAGTGTTGGCTATGGTAAATATTTTTGGAGTGCAGGTTTGCCAGCCTGTGACTTTTTGATTCTCATGTTCTCAGGTGATAGGCCCAGCAGTGGGTGTGATTGATTGACTGGTAGCACCGTGTTTCCCTTTTCAAAGCACCCTCTTTGTGTTTTCATTAGTGGCTCTTACCACGTCCCCCTTAGAGTCGAGGGTACGCATTTCTCCACAATCGCTTCAGCATTTATTGTTTACAGCATTGATGCTAATGGCCCTTCTGGCTGCTGTGAGCTGATAGGTTTTTGTAATTTGGGTTTGCATGTCTTTGAAAATTCGTAAAACTCATCATTTTTCTCCGCCGTTTTCTTTTCTGTTAAAAAAAGGAAACAATTGGCAGTACAATATAACTCTTGAAATTGTCTTCTTTGAAGGTTGCCCTCTTTTGAATTATTTGGTCGATTTTCCACCCCAGCGTTTTTTTAGAGAGCAGGTGTCATTTCCCGAACTGCAAGTTTGGTGAATATTTAGTGACCTTTAGCAATGGGTTTAAAGCTGCTGTTGTGGGAAGTGGCCTCAAGGAGGCAGCATTTCTCCATTCCCAAATCTGGGTAGTAGCGCAGCAGAGCCTTTTTGGAAGTTGTGTTCCTAGGTTGTAAATTCCATTGGAATGTGCGTGGAGAAACCCCCATAAGTTTATGTGTCATTATTTCTTCTTGGTTTTTAAAAGTGTTTTAATTGGGGTAAAGCTTAGAATATTGTTTGTCCTAGGTGTACACAATCTGGTTCATTTGTACATTATATATGTCTATTCAAGTACAGATCCTCTTCCCATGTAAAATGTTACAGAGGGTTCCGCAGACTTCCCTTGCTATATGGTTGGCCTTTTTGAGATATGTATATCATATGTGTTTGTATACATATAGTAACACTAACCTTAATTTATCCATTCCCCCCACCTGTCGTTTTAGATGAGCATAGTTTGTTTTCTAAATCTGTGAGTGTCTTTCTCTGTGGAAATATGTTCATTTGTGTCAGTTATTAGATAACGCCTATAAGTGCTATCATAGAACACAGGTCTTTTGCTTTCCAACTTACCTCATCTTTCATGATTATCTCCAGACTCATTTGTGGTGCCTCAAAGAGCAATGGTTCATTGTCTTCCATGGCTAATATTCCATTGTGTACATGGACCACTTCTTCTTTATCCATTTACCTGTTGTTGGACATTTTGATTGCTTCACTGTCTTGGCTATTGTGAATAAGGCTGCACTGCAGCTTTTGCGGCCTGTGTCTTCTCGATTCTTGTCTTCTCAGGTGAGAGGTCCAATGGTGCGCCTGCTGGATTGAATAGTACCTCCATTTTTACTTTTAAACACAGCTCCTTTCTGTTCTCATTATTGGCTGTTACCCCTTTACGTCTCACCAGCAGGCAGAGGGTACACAGTTCTCTAAAACCCCTTCAGCATTTATTGTTTGTAGACTTTTTGCTGATGGTCAGTCGACTGGTGTAAGTTGAAAATTTTTGTAGATTAGATTGCATGCGTCTAACACTCCCTGAGGTTGAGCTTTTATCCATTTTCCTTTTTTTTAAAAAGAGTGTGAATAAAACTTAACTCTTCATAATCTCTTCTTGCAATATTTGCCTGTTTTGAATATTTTGTCCATTCCCTACTTCAGCACAAATATTTAGGGCAAGTGTCCTTTACAGCCCTGAATTCTTGTGAATGTTAAGTGACCATTAGCTGTGACTTTAAAGCTGCTCTTGCAGGATACGGCCACAAGGTTGGCAGCATTTCTCCTTTACCAAATTTGGTTACTAGGGAAACAGAGCCTTAATGGAAGTGGTGTTCTAGGGTGTATATTAGAATGGAATCTGCCAGGAAAAAGCCCTTTAACTTTATGTCTCATTACTTCTTGTTCATATTTGTAATTTACTTTTTATTTTTTATCCCAGCAAATTTGATTACAATGGTTTGTTTGTTCTAGGTGTGCAAGATGTGGTTCTTTCACACATATACGTGTATCTATTCTTCCTCGCATCCTTTGCCAATGTAGGTTATGACACAATGTTGAGCAGTCTTCTCCTGGTCTTCCGTACGTCTTTGGTGGTTATATATTTCACATGGTTTGTATATCTCTGTTAACCCCAATATGGTAATGTATCCAATCCTCATCCCTTTCTATTTGGTGAACCATAAGTTTTTTAATGAATCTGTGATTGCCTTTCTCTGTGGAAATATCTTCATTGGTATCAATTTTTAAGTAACTCCTGAAAGTGATATGATAGGATATGTGCCTTTTGCTTTCTCACTTACTACACGTGGCGTGATTACGACTAGACTCATCTATGGTGCTGCAAATGGCATTGTTTCATTTTTTCACTAGCGAATATTCCATCTGTACATGGAGGAGTTCTTCTTTGCCCACCCATCTGTTGGTGGTCTTTTTGGTTACTTCCATATCTTGGCTATTGTAATACTGGGCAATGCAGATTTGCCTGCCTGTGTCTTTCCAATTCTCTCTTCTTAGATTATAGGTGGAGGAGTGGGCCTGCTGGATCATATGGTAGCTCAATGTTTATATTTTTAAGGCACCTCCATTCTGTTCTCATTCGTGGCCCTTTCCAACTTACGTCCCCCTTGAAGTTGAGGGTATGCATTTCTCCACAACACCTTCAGCATTTATTGTTTGTAGTTTTCTTGCTCATGGTTATTCTGACAAGTGTGAGCTGATACCTCTTTGTGGTTGAATTCGCATGTGCCTCATAATCCGTTGAAATTGAGCTTTAAGGCATGTCCTTTTTATTTTTCAAGCAGTGATTACCCCTTAGTTCTTCAAAGTGTTCTCTTAAAGTACGTGTCACCTTTTGAAATGTTTTGGCCGTTACCTCCCTGAAGACATTTTGAGGGCAGGTTTCATTTACAGTTCTGCAGTACTTGTTCCTATGAAATGACCATTAGCACAGGCTTTAAAACTGCTTTTGCAGGTAACTGCCAGAGGGCGGCAGCCTTTCTATGTTCCCCACCCTGGTAACTAGGGAAAAGCCCTTGCGGCCTGTGGTGTTTCTCGGTTATAAATTAGAGTGGAGTGTGCCCGGACAAACCCACACAAGCTGATGTCTCCTTACTTTTGTTGGATTTTTAAATTTAATTTTTATTTTTTATTGGAGTAATTTTCCACTGTGTACGTGGACCACTTCTTCTTTGTGCATTCCTCGGTTGATGGACATTTTCATTGCTTCCAAGTGTTGGCTATGGTAAATATTTTTGGAGTGCAGGTTTGCCAGCCTGTGACTTTTTGATTCTCATGTTCTCAGGTGATAGGCCCAGCAGTGGGTGTGATTGATTGACTGGTAGCACCGTGTTTCCCTTTTCAAAGCACCCTCTTTGTGTTTTCATTAGTGGCTCTTACCACGTCCCCCTTAGAGTCGAGGGTACGCATTTCTCCACAATCGCTTCAGCATTTATTGTTTACAGCATTGATGCTAATGGCCCTTCTGGCTGCTGTGAGCTGATAGGTTTTTGTAATTTGGGTTTGCATGTCTTTGAAAATTCGTAAAACTCATCATTTTTCTCCGCCGTTTTCTTTTCTGTTAAAAAAAGGAAACAATTGGCAGTACAATATAACTCTTGAAATTGTCTTCTTTGAAGGTTGCCCTCTTTTGAATTATTTGGTCGATTTTCCACCCCAGCGTTTTTTTAGAGAGCAGGTGTCATTTCCCGAACTGCAAGTTTGGTGAATATTTAGTGACCTTTAGCAATGGGTTTAAAGCTGCTGTTGTGGGAAGTGGCCTCAAGGAGGCAGCATTTCTCCATTCCCAAATCTGGGTAGTAGGGCAGCAGAGCCTTTCTGGAAGTCGTGTTCCTAGGTTGTAAATTCCATTGGAATGTGCGTGGAGAAACCCCCATAAGTTTATGTGTCATTATTTCTTCTTGGTTTTTAAAAGTGTTTTAATTGGGGTAAAGCTTAGAATATTGTTTGTCCTAGGTGTACACAATCTGGTTCATTTGTACATTATATATGTCTATTCAAGTACAGATCCTCTTCCCATGTAAAATGTTACAGAGGGTTCCGCAGACTTCCCTTGCTATATGGTTGGCCTTTTTGAGATATGTATATCATATGTGTTTGTATACATATAGTAACACTAACCTTAATTTATCCATTCCCCCCACCTGTCGTTTTAGATGAGCATAGTTTGTTTTCTAAATCTGTGAGTGTCTTTCTCTGTGGAAATATGTTCATTTGTGTCAGTTATTAGATAACGCCTATAAGTGCTATCATAGAACACAGGTCTTTTGCTTTCCAACTTACCTCATCTTTCATGATTATCTCCAGACTCATTTGTGGTGCCTCAAAGAGCAATGGTTCATTGTCTTCCATGGCTAATATTCCATTGTGTACATGGACCACTTCTTCTTTATCCATTTACCTGTTGTTGGACATTTTGATTGCTTCACTGTCTTGGCTATTGTGAATAAGGCTGCACTGCAGCTTTTGCGGCCTGTGTCTTCTCGATTCTTGTCTTCTCAGGTGAGAGGTCCAATGGTGCGCCTGCTGGATTGAATAGTACCTCCATTTTTACTTTTAAACACAGCTCCTTTCTGTTCTCATTATTGGCTGTTACCCCTTTACGTCTCACCAGCAGGCAGAGGGTACACAGTTCTCTAAAACCCCTTCAGCATTTATTGTTTGTAGACTTTTTGCTGATGGTCAGTCGACTGGTGTAAGTTGAAACTTTTTGTAGATTAGATTGCATGCGTCTAACACTCCCTGAGGTTGAGCTTTTATCCATTTTCCTTTTTTTTAAAAAGAGTGTGAATAAAACTTAACTCTTCATAATCTCTTCTTGCAATATTTGCCTGTTTTGAATATTTTGTCCATTCCCTACTTCAGCACAAATATTTAGGGCAAGTGTCCTTTACAGCCCTGAATTCTTGTGAATGTTAAGTGACCATTAGCTGTGACTTTAAAGCTGCTCTTGCAGGATACGGCCACAAGGTTGGCAGCATTTCTCCTTTACCAAATTTGGTTACTAGGGAAACAGAGCCTTAATGGAAGTGGTGTTCTAGGGTGTATATTAGAATGGAATCTGCCAGGAAAAAGCCCTTTAACTTTATGTCTCATTACTTCTTGTTCATATTTGTAATTTACTTTTTATTTTTTATCCCAGCAAATTTGATTACAATGGTTTGTTTGTTCTAGGTGTGCAAGATGTGGTTCTTTCACACATATACGTGTATCTATTCTTCCTCGCATCCTTTGCCAATGTAGGTTATGACACAATGTTGAGCAGTCTTCTCCTGGTCTTCCGTACGTCTTTGGTGGTTATATATTTCACATGGTTTGTATATCTCTGTTAACCCCAATATGGTAATGTATCCAATCCTCATCCCTTTCTATTTGGTGAACCATAAGTTTTTTAATGAATCTGTGATTGCCTTTCTCTGTGGAAATATCTTCATTGGTATCAATTTTTAAGTAACTCCTGAAAGTGATATGATAGGATATGTGCCTTTTGCTTTCTCACTTACTACACGTGGCGTGATTACGACTAGACTCATCTATGGTGCTGCAAATGGCATTGTTTCATTTTTTCACTAGCGAATATTCCATCTGTACATGGAGGAGTTCTTCTTTGCCCACCCATCTGTTGGTGGTCTTTTTGGTTACTTCCATATCTTGGCTATTGTAATACTGGGCAATGCAGATTTGCCTGCCTGTGTCTTTCCAATTCTCTCTTCTTAGATTATAGGTGGAGGAGTGGGCCTGCTGGATCATATGGTAGCTCAATGTTTATATTTTTAAGGCACCTCCATTCTGTTCTCATTCGTGGCCCTTTCCAACTTACGTCCCCCTTGAAGTTGAGGGTATGCATTTCTCCACAACACCTTCAGCATTTATTGTTTGTAGTTTTCTTGCTCATGGTTATTCTGACAAGTGTGAGCTGATACCTCTTTGTGGTTGAATTCGCATGTGCCTCATAATCCGTTGAAATTGAGCTTTAAGGCATGTCCTTTTTATTTTTCAAGCAGTGATTACCCCTTAGTTCTTCAAAGTGTTCTCTTAAAGTACGTGTCACCTTTTGAAATGTTTTGGCCGTTACCTCCCTGAAGACATTTTGAGGGCAGGTTTCATTTACAGTTCTGCAGTACTTGTTCCTATGAAATGACCATCAGCACAGGCTTTAAAACTGCTTTTGCAGGTAACTGCCAGAGGGCGGCAACCTTTCTATGTTCCCCACCCTGGTAACTAGGGAAAAGCCCTTGCGGCCTGTGGTGTTTCTCGGTTATAAATTAGAGTGGAGTGTGCCCGGACAAACCCACACAAGCTGATGTCTCCTTACTTTTGTTGGATTTTTAAATTTAATTTTTATTTTTTATTGGAGTAATTTTCCACTGTGTACGTGGACCACTTCTTCTTTGTGCATTCCTCGGTTGATGGACATTTTCATTGCTTCCAAGTGTTGGCTATGGTAAATATTTTTGGAGTGCAGGTTTGCCAGCCTGTGACTTTTTGATTCTCATGTTCTCAGGTGATAGGCCCAGCAGTGGGTGTGATTGATTGACTGGTAGCACCGTGTTTCCCTTTTCAAAGCACCCTCTTTGTGTTTTCATTAGTGGCTCTTACCACGTCCCCCTTAGAGTCGAGGGTACGCATTTCTCCACAATCGCTTCAGCATTTATTGTTTACAGCATTGATGCTAATGGCCCTTCTGGCTGCTGTGAGCTGATAGGTTTTTGTAATTTGGGTTTGCATGTCTTTGAAAATTCGTAAAACTCATCATTTTTCTCCGCCGTTTTCTTTTCTGTTAAAAAAAGGAAACAACTGGCAGTACAATATAACTCTTGAAATTGTCTTCTTTGAAGGTTGCCCTCTTTTGAATTATTTGGTCGATTTTCCACCCCAGCGTTTTTTTAGAGAGCAGGTGTCATTTCCCGAACTGCAAGTTTGGTGAATATTTAGTGACCTTTAGCAATGGGTTTAAAGCTGCTGTTGTGGGAAGTGGCCTCAAGGAGGCAGCATTTCTCCATTCCCAAATCTGGGGAGTAGGGCAGCAGAGCCTTTCTGGAAGTCGTGTTCCTAGGTTGTAAATTCCATTGGAATGTGCGTGGAGAAACCCCCATAAGTTTATGTGTCATTATTTCTTCTTGGTTTTTAAAAGTGTTTTAATTGGGGTAAAGCTTAGAATATTGTTTGTCCTAGGTGTACACAATCTGGTTCATTTGTACATTATATATGTCTATTCAAGTACAGATCCTCTTCCCATGTAAAATGTTACAGAGGGTTCCGCAGACTTCCCTTGCTATATGGTTGGCCTTTTTGAGATATGTATATCATATGTGTTTGTATACATATAGTAACACTAACCTTAATTTATCCATTCCCCCCACCTGTCGTTTTAGATGAGCATAGTTTGTTTTCTAAATCTGTGAGTGTCTTTCTCTGTGGAAATATGTTCATTTGTGTCAGTTATTAGATAACGCCTATAAGTGCTATCATAGAACACAGGTCTTTTGCTTTCCAACTTACCTCATCTTTCATGATTATCTCCAGACTCATTTGTGGTGCCTCAAAGAGCAATGGTTCATTGTCTTCCATGGCTAATATTCCATTGTGTACATGGACCACTTCTTCTTTATCCATTTACCTGTTGTTGGACATTTTGATTGCTTCACTGTCTTGGCTATTGTGAATAAGGCTGCACTGCAGCTTTTGCGGCCTGTGTCTTCTCGATTCTTGTCTTCTCAGGTGAGAGGTCCAATGGTGCGCCTGCTGGATTGAATAGTACCTCCATTTTTACTTTTAAACACAGCTCCTTTCTGTTCTCATTATTGGCTGTTACCCCTTTACGTCTCACCAGCAGGCAGAGGGTACACAGTTCTCTAAAACCCCTTCAGCATTTATTGTTTGTAGACTTTTTGCTGATGGTCAGTCGACTGGTGTAAGTTGAAACTTTTTGTAGATTAGATTGCATGCGTCTAACACTCCCTGAGGTTGAGCTTTTATCCATTTTCCTTTTTTTAAAAAAGAGTGTGAATAAAACTTAACTCTTCATAATCTCTTCTTGCAATATTTGCCTGTTTTGAATATTTTGTCCATTCCCTACTTCAGCACAAATATTTAGGGCAAGTGTCCTTTACAGCCCTGAATTCTTGTGAATGTTAAGTGACCATTAGCTGTGACTTTAAAGCTGCTCTTGCAGGATACGGCCACAAGGTTGGCAGCATTTCTCCTTTACCAAATTTGGTTACTAGGGAAACAGAGCCTTAATGGAAGTGGTGTTCTAGGTTGTATATTAGAATGGAATCTGCCAGGAAAAAGCCCTTTAACTTTATGTCTCATTACTCCTTGTTCATATTTGTAATTTACTTTTTATTTTTTATCCCAGCAAATTTGATTACAATGGTTTGTTTGTTCTAGGTGTGCAAGATGTGGTTCTATCACACATATACGTGTATCTATTCTTCCTCGCATCTTTTGCCAATATAGGTTATGACACAAGGTTGAGCAGTCTTCTCCTGGTCTTCCGTACGTCTTTGGTGGTTATATATTTCACATGGTTTGTATATCTCTGTTAACCCCAATATGGTAATGTATCCAATCCTCATCCCTTTCTATTTGGTGAACCATAAGTTTTTTAATGAATCTGTGATTGCCTTTCTCTGTGGAAATATCTTCATTGGTATCAATTTTCAAGTAACTCCTGAAAGTGATATGATAGGATATGTGCCTTTTGCTTTCTCACTTACTACACGTGGCGTGATTACGTCTAGACTCATCTATGGTGCTGCAAATGGCATTGTTTCATTTTTTTCACTAGCGAATATTCCATCTGTACATGGAGGAGTTCTTCTTTGCCCACCCATCTGTTGGTGGTCCTTTTGGTTACTTCCATATCTTGGCTATTGTAATACTGGGCAATGCAGATTTGCCTGCCTGTGTCTTTCCAATTCTCTCTTCTTAGATTATAGGTGGAGAAGTGGGCCTGCTGGATCATATGGTAGCTCAATGTTTACCTTTTTAAGGCACCTCCATTCTGTTCTTATTCGTGGCCCTTTCCAACTTACGTCCCCCTTGAAGTTGAGGATATGCATTTCTCCACAACACCTTCAGCATTTATTGTTTGTAGTTTTCTTGCTCATGGTTATTCTGACAAGTGTGAGCTGATACCTCTTTGTGGTTGAATTCGCATGTGCCTCATAATCCGTTGAAATTGAGCTTTAAGGCATGTCCTTTTTATTTTTCAAGCAGTGATTACCCCTTAGTTCTTTAAAGTGTTCTCTTAAAGTACGTGTCACCTTTTGAAATGTTTTGGCCATTACCTCCCTGAAGACATTTTGAGGGCAGGTTTCATTTACAGTTCTGCAGTACTTGTTCCTATGAAATGACCATTAGCACAGGCTTTAAAACTGCTTTTGCAGCTAACTGCCAGAGGGCGGCAGCCTTTCTATGTTTCCCACCCTGGTAACTAGGGAAAAGCCCTTGCGGCCTGTGGTGTTTCTCGGTTATAAATTAGAGTGGAGTGTGCCCGGACAAACCCACACAAGCTGATGTCTCCTTACTTTTGTTGGATTTTTAAATTTAATTTTTATTTTTTATTGGAGTAATTTTCCACTGTGTACGTGGACCACTTCTTCTTTGTGCATTCCTCGGTTGATGGACATTTTCATTGCTTCCAAGTGTTGGCTATGGTAAATATTTTTGGAGTGCAGGTTTGCCAGCCTGTGACTTTTTGATTCTCATGTTCTCAGGTGATAGGCCCAGCAGTGGGTGTGATTGATTGACTGGTAGCACCGTGTTTCCCTTTTCAAAGCACCCTCTTTGTGTTTTCATTAGTGGCTCTTACCACGTCCCCCTTAGAGTCGAGGGTACGCATTTCTCCACAATCGCTTCAGCATTTATTGTTTACAGCATTTATGCTAATGGCCCTTCTGGCTGCTGTGAGCTGATAGGTTTTTGTAATTTGGGTTTGCATGTCTTTGAAAATTCGTAAAACTCATCATTTTTCTCCGCCGTTTTCTTTTCTGTTAAAAAAAGGAAACAATTGGCAGTACAATATAACTCTTGAAATTGTCTTCTTTGAAGGTTGCCCTCTTTTGAATTATTTGGTCGATTTTCCACCCCAGCGTTTTTTTAGAGAGCAGGTGTCATTTCCCGAACTGCAAGTTTGGTGAATATTTAGTGACCTTTAGCAATGGGTTTAAAGCTGCTGTTGTGGGAAGTGGCCTCAAGGAGGCAGCATTTCTCCATTCCCAAATCTGGGTAGTAGGGCAGCAGAGCCTTTCTGGAAGTCGTGTTCCTAGGTTGTAAATTCCATTGGAATGTGCGTGGAGAAACCCCCATAAGTTTATGTGTCATTATTTCTTCTTGGTTTTTAAAAGTGTTTTAATTGGGGTAAAGCTTAGAATATTGTTTGTCCTAGGTGTACACAATCTGGTTCATTTGTACATTATATATGTCTATTCAAGTACAGATCCTCTTCCCATGTAAAATGTTACAGAGGGTTCCGCAGACTTCCCTTGCTATATGGTTGGCCTTTTTGAGATATGTATATCATATGTGTTTGTATACATATAGTAACACTAACCTTAATTTATCCATTCCCCCCACCTGTCGTTTTAGATGAGCATAGTTTGTTTTCTAAATCTGTGAGTGTCTTTCTCTGTGGAAATATGTTCATTTGTGTCAGTTATTAGATAACGCCTATAAGTGCTATCATAGAACACAGGTCTTTTGCTTTCCAACTTACCTCATCTTTCATGATTATCTCCAGACTCATTTGTGGTGCCTCAAAGAGCAATGGTTCATTGTCTTCCATGGCTAATATTCCATTGTGTACATGGACCACTTCTTCTTTATCCATTTACCTGTTGTTGGACATTTTGATTGCTTCACTGTCTTGGCTATTGTGAATAAGGCTGCACTGCAGCTTTTGCGGCCTGTGTCTTCTCGATTCTTGTCTTCTCAGGTGAGAGGTCCAATGGTGCGCCTGCTGGATTGAATAGTACCTCCATTTTTACTTTTAAACACAGCTCCTTTCTGTTCTCATTATTGGCTGTTACCCCTTTACGTCTCACCAGCAGGCAGAGGGTACACAGTTCTCTAAAACCCCTTCAGCATTTATTGTTTGTAGACTTTTTGCTGATGGTCAGTCGACTGGTGTAAGTTGAAACTTTTTGTAGATTAGATTGCATGCGTCTAACACTCCCTGAGGTTGAGCTTTTATCCATTTTCCTTTTTTTAAAAAAGAGTGTGAATAAAACTTAACTCTTCATAATCTCTTCTTGCAATATTTGCCTGTTTTGAATATTTTGTCCATTCCCTACTTCAGCACAAATATTTAGGGCAAGTGTCCTTTACAGCCCTGAATTCTTGTGAATGTTAAGTGACCATTAGCTGTGACTTTAAAGCTGCTCTTGCAGGATACGGCCACAAGGTTGGCAGCATTTCTCCTTTACCAAATTTGGTTACTAGGGAAACAGAGCCTTAATGGAAGTGGTGTTCTAGGTTGTATATTAGAATGGAATCTGCCAGGAAAAAGCCCTTTAACTTTATGTCTCATTACTCCTTGTTCATATTTGTAATTTACTTTTTATTTTTTATCCCAGCAAATTTGATTACAATGGTTTGTTTGTTCTAGGTGTGCAAGATGTGGTTCTATCACACATATACGTGTATCTATTCTTCCTCGCATCTTTTGCCAATATAGGTTATGACACAAGGTTGAGCAGTCTTCTCCTGGTCTTCCGTACGTCTTTGGTGGTTATATATTTCACATGGTTTGTATATCTCTGTTAACCCCAATATGGTAATGTATCCAATCCTCATCCCTTTCTATTTGGTGAACCATAAGTTTTTTAATGAATCTGTGATTGCCTTTCTCTGTGGAAATATCTTCATTGGTATCAATTTTTAAGTAACTCCTGAAAGTGATATGATAGGATATGTGCCTTTTGCTTTCTCACTTACTACACGTGGCGTGATTACGTCTAGACTCATCTATGGTGCTGCAAATGGCATTGTTTCATTTTTTTCACTAGCGAATATTCCATCTGTACATGGAGGAGTTCTTCTTTGCCCACCCATCTGTTGGTGGTCCTTTTGGTTACTTCCATATCTTGGCTATTGTAATACTGGGCAATGCAGATTTGCCTGCCTGTGTCTTTCCAATTCTCTCTTCTTAGATTATAGGTGGAGAAGTGGGCCTGCTGGATCATATGGTAGCTCAATGTTTACCTTTTTAAGGCACCTCCATTCTGTTCTTATTCGTGGCCCTTTCCAACTTACGTCCCCCTTGAAGTTGAGGATATGCATTTCTCCACAACACCTTCAGCATTTATTGTTTGTAGTTTTCTTTCTCATGGTTATTCTGACAAGTGTGAGCTGATACCTCTTTGTGGTTGAATTCGCATGTGCCTCATAATCCGTTGAAATTGAGCTTTAAGGCATGTCCTTTTTATTTTTCAAGCAGTGATTACCCCTTAGTTCTTCAAAGTGTTCTCTTAAAGTACGTGTCACCTTTTGAAATGTTTTGGCCATTACCTCCCTGAAGACATTTTGAGGGCAGGTTTCATTTACAGTTCTGCAGTACTTGTTCCTATGAAATGACCATCAGCACAGGCTTTAAAACTGCTTTTGCAGCTAACTGCCAGAGGGCGGCAGCCTTTCTATGTTTCCCACCCTGGTAACTAGGGAAAAGCCCTTGCGGCCTGTGGTGTTTCTCGGTTATAAATTAGAGTGGAGTGTGCCCGGACAAACCCACACAAGCTGATGTCTCCTTACTTTTGTTGGATTTTTAAATTTAATTTTTATTTTTTATTGGAGTAATTTTCCACTGTGTACGTGGACCACTTCTTCTTTGTGCATTCCTCGGTTGATGGACATTTTCATTGCTTCCAAGTGTTGGCTATGGTAAATATTTTTGGAGTGCAGGTTTGCCAGCCTGTGACTTTTTGATTCTCATGTTCTCAGGTGATAGGCCCAGCAGTGGGTGTGATTGATTGACTGGTAGCACCGTGTTTCCCTTTTCAAAGCACCCTCTTTGTGTTTTCATTAGTGGCTCTTACCACGTCCCCCTTAGAGTCGAGGGTACGCATTTCTCCACAATCGCTTCAGCATTTATTGTTTACAGCATTGATGCTAATGGCCCTTCTGGCTGCTGTGAGCTGATAGGTTTTTGTAATTTGGGTTTGCATGTCTTTGAAAATTCGTAAAACTCATCATTTTTCTCCGCCGTTTTCTTTTCTGTTAAAAAAAGGAAACAATTGGCAGTACAATATAACTCTTGAAATTGTCTTCTTTGAAGGTTGCCCTCTTTTGAATTATTTGGTCGATTTTCCACCCCAGCGTTTTTTTAGAGAGCAGGTGTCATTTCCCGAACTGCAAGTTTGGTGAATATTTAGTGACCTTTAGCAATGGGTTTAAAGCTGCTGTTGTGGGAAGTGGCCTCAAGGAGGCAGCATTTCTCCATTCCCAAATCTGGGGAGTAGGGCAGCAGAGCCTTTCTGGAAGTCGTGTTCCTAGGTTGTAAATTCCATTGGAATGTGCGTGGAGAAACCCCCATAAGTTTATGTGTCATTATTTCTTCTTGGTTTTTAAAAGTGTTTTAATTGGGGTAAAGCTTAGAATATTGTTTGTCCTAGGTGTACACAATCTGGTTCATTTGTACATTATATATGTCTATTCAAGTACAGATCCTCTTCCCATGTAAAATGTTACAGAGGGTTCCGCAGACTTCCCTTGCTATATGGTTGGCCTTTTTGAGATATGTATATCATATGTGTTTGTATACATATAGTAACACTAACCTTAATTTATCCATTCCCCCCACCTGTCGTTTTAGATGAGCATAGTTTGTTTTCTAAATCTGTGAGTGTCTTTCTCTGTGGAAATATGTTCATTTGTGTCAGTTATTAGATAACGCCTATAAGTGCTATCATAGAACACAGGTCTTTTGCTTTCCAACTTACCTCATCTTTCATGATTATCTCCAGACTCATTTGTGGTGCCTCAAAGAGCAATGGTTCATTGTCTTCCATGGCTAATATTCCATTGTGTACATGGACCACTTCTTCTTTATCCATTTACCTGTTGTTGGACATTTTGATTGCTTCACTGTCTTGGCTATTGTGAATAAGGCTGCACTGCAGCTTTTGCGGCCTGTGTCTTCTCGATTCTTGTCTTCTCAGGTGAGAGGTCCAATGGTGCGCCTGCTGGATTGAATAGTACCTCCATTTTTACTTTTAAACACAGCTCCTTTCTGTTCTCATTATTGGCTGTTACCCCTTTACGTCTCACCAGCAGGCAGAGGGTACACAGTTCTCTAAAACCCCTTCAGCATTTATTGTTTGTAGACTTTTTGCTGATGGTCAGTCGACTGGTGTAAGTTGAAACTTTTTGTAGATTAGATTGCATGCGTCTAACACTCCCTGAGGTTGAGCTTTTATCCATTTTCCTTTTTTTAAAAAAGAGTGTGAATAAAACTTAACTCTTCATAATCTCTTCTTGCAATATTTGCCTGTTTTGAATATTTTGTCCATTCCCTACTTCAGCACAAATATTTAGGGCAAGTGTCCTTTACAGCCCTGAATTCTTGTGAATGTTAAGTGACCATTAGCTGTGACTTTAAAGCTGCTCTTGCAGGATACGGCCACAAGGTTGGCAGCATTTCTCCTTTACCAAATTTGGTTACTAGGGAAACAGAGCCTTAATGGAAGTGGTGTTCTAGGGTGTATATTAGAATGGAATGTGCCAGGAAAAAGCCCTTTATCTTTATGTCTCATTACTTCTTGTTCATATTTGTAATTTACTTTTTATTGCTTATCCCAGCAAATTTGATTACAATGGTTTGTTTGTTGTAGGTGTGCAAGATGTGGTTCTTTCACACATATACGTGTATCTATTCTTCCTCGCATCCTTTGCCAATATAGGTTATGACACAATGTTGAGCAGTCTTCTCCTGGTCTTCCGTACGTCTTTGGTGGTTATATATTTCACATGGTTTGTATATCTCTGTTAACCCCAATATGGTAATGTATCCAATCCTCATCCCTTTCTATTTGGTGAACCATAAGTTTTTTAATGAATCTGTGATTGCCTTTCTCTGTGGAAATATCTTCATTGGTATCAATTTTTAAGTAACTCCTGAAAGTGATATGATAGGATATGTGCCTTTTGCTTTCTCACTTACTACACATAGCGTGATTACGACTAGACTCATCTATGGTGCTGCAAATGGCATTGTTTCATTTTTTTCACTAGCGAATATTCCATCTGTACATGGAGGAGTTCTTCTTTGCCCACCCATCTGTTGGTGGTCTTTTTGGTTACTTCCATATCTTGGCTATTGTAATACTGGGCAATGCAGATTTGCCTGCCTGTGTCTTTCCAATTCTCTCTTCTTAGATTATAGGTGGAGGAGTGGGCCTGCTGGATCATATGGTAGCTCAATGTTTACCTTTTTAAGGCACCTCCATTCTGTTCTTATTCGTGGCCCTTTCCAACTTACGTCCCCCTTGAAGTTGAGGATATGCATTTCTCCACAACACCTTCAGCATTTATTGTTTGTAGTTTTCTTGCTCATGGTTATTCTGACAAGTGTGAGCGGATACCTCTTTGTGGTTGAATTCGCATGTGCCTCATAATCCGTTGAAATTGAGCTTTAAGGCATGTCCTTTTTATTTTTCAAGCAGTGATTACCCCTTAGTTCTTCAAAGTGTTCTCTTAAAGTACGTGTCACCTTTTGAAATGTTTTGGCCATTACCTCCCTGAAGACATTTTGAGGGCAGGTTTCATTTACAGTTCTGCAGTACTTGTTCCTATGAAATGACCATTAGCACAGGCTTTAAAACTGCTTTTGCAGCTAACTGCCAGAGGGCGGCCGCCTTTCTATGTTTCCCACCCTGGTAACTAGGGAAAAGCCCTTGCGGCCTGTGGTGTTTCTCGGTTATAAATTAGAGTGGAGTGTGCCCGGACAAACCCACACAAGCTGATGTCTCCTTACTTTTGTTGGATTTTTAAATTTAATTTTTATTTTTTATTGGAGTAATTTTCCACTGTGTACGTGGACCACTTCTTCTTTGTGCATTCCTCGGTTGATGGACATTTTCATTGCTTCCAAGTGTTGGCTATGGTAAATATTTTTGGAGTGCAGGTTTGCCAGCCTGTGACTTTTTGATTCTCATGTTCTCAGGTGATAGGCCCAGCAGTGGGTGTGATTGATTGACTGGTAGCACCGTGTTTCCCTTTTCAAAGCACCCTCTTTGTGTTTTCATTAGTGGCTCTTACCACGTCCCCCTTAGAGTCGAGGGTACGCATTTCTCCACAATCGCTTCAGCATTTATTGTTTACAGCATTGATGCTAATGGCCCTTCTGGCTGCTGTGAGCTGATAGGTTTTTGTAATTTGGGTTTGCATGTCTTTGAAAATTCGTAAAACTCATCATTTTTCTCCGCCGTTTTCTTTTCTGTTAAAAAAAGGAAACAATTGGCAGTACAATATAACTCTTGAAATTGTCTTCTTTGAAGGTTGCCCTCTTTTGAATTATTTGGTCGATTTTCCACCCCAGCGTTTTTTTAGAGAGCAGGTGTCATTTCCCGAACTGCAAGTTTGGTGAATATTTAGTGACCTTTAGCAATGGGTTTAAAGCTGCTGTTGTGGGAAGTGGCCTCAAGGAGGCAGCATTTCTCCATTCCCAAATCTGGGGAGTAGGGCAGCAGAGCCTTTCTGGAAGTCGTGTTCCTAGGTTGTAAATTCCATTGGAATGTGCGTGGAGAAACCCCCATAAGTTTATGTGTCATTATTTCTTCTTGGTTTTTAAAAGTGTTTTAATTGGGGTAAAGCTTAGAATATTGTTTGTCCTAGGTGTACACAATCTGGTTCATTTGTACATTATATATGTCTATTCAAGTACAGATCCTCTTCCCATGTAAAATGTTACAGAGGGTTCCGCAGACTTCCCTTGCTATATGGTTGGCCTTTTTGAGATATGTATATCATATGTGTTTGTATACATATAGTAACACTAACCTTAATTTATCCATTCCCCCCACCTGTCGTTTTAGATGAGCATAGTTTGTTTTCTAAATCTGTGAGTGTCTTTCTCTGTGGAAATATGTTCATTTGTGTCAGTTATTAGATAACGCCTATAAGTGCTATCATAGAACACAGGTCTTTTGCTTTCCAACTTACCTCATCTTTCATGATTATCTCCAGACTCATTTGTGGTGCCTCAAAGAGCAATGGGTCATTGTCTTCCATGGCTAATATTCCATTGTGTACATGGACCACTTCTTCTTTATCCATTTACCTGTTGTTGGACATTTTGATTGCTTCACTGTCTTGGCTATTGTGAATAAGGCTGCACTGCAGCTTTTGCGGCCTGTGTCTTCTCGATTCTTGTCTTCTCAGGTGAGAGGTCCAATGGTGCGCCTGCTGGATTGAATAGTACCTCCATTTTTACTTTTAAACACAGCTCCTTTCTGTTCTCATTATTGGCTGTTACCCCTTTACGTCTCACCAGCAGGCAGAGGGTACACAGTTCTCTAAAACCCCTTCAGCATTTATTGTTTGTAGACTTTTTGCTGATGGTCAGTCGACTGGTGTAAGTTGAAACTTTTTGTAGATTAGATTGCATGCGTCTAACACTCCCTGAGGTTGAGCTTTTATCCATTTTCCTTTTTTTAAAAAAGAGTGTGAATAAAACTTAACTCTTCATAATCTCTTCTTGCAATATTTGCCTGTTTTGAATATTTTGTCCATTCCCTACTTCAGCACAAATATTTAGGGCAAGTGTCCTTTACAGCCCTGAATTCTTGTGAATGTTAAGTGACCATTAGCTGTGACTTTAAAGCTGCTCTTGCAGGATACGGCCACAAGGTTGGCAGCATTTCTCCTTTACCAAATTTGGTTACTAGGGAAACAGAGCCTTAATGGAAGTGGTGTTCTAGGGTGTATATTAGAATGGAATGTGCCAGGAAAAAGCCCTTTATCTTTATGTCTCATTACTTCTTGTTCATATTTGTAATTTACTTTTTATTGCTTATCCCAGCAAATTTGATTACAATGGTTTGTTTGTTGTAGGTGTGCAAGATGTGGTTCTTTCACACATATACGTGTATCTATTCTTCCTCGCATCCTTTGCCAATATAGGTTATGACACAATGTTGAGCAGTCTTCTCCTGGTCTTCCGTACGTCTTTGGTGGTTATATATTTCACATGGTTTGTATATCTCTGTTAACCCCAATATGGTAATGTATCCAATCCTCATCCCTTTCTATTTGGTGAACCATAAGTTTTTTAATGAATCTGTGATTGCCTTTCTCTGTGGAAATATCTTCATTGGTATCAATTTTTAAGTAACTCATGAAAGTGATATGATAGGATATGTGCCTTTTGCTTTTTCACTTACTACACATGGCGTGATTACGACTAGACTCATCTATGGTGCTGCAAATGGCATTGTTTCATTTTTTCACTAGCGAATATTCCATCTGTACATGGAGGAGTTCTTCTTTGCCCACCCATCTGTTGGTGGTCTTTTTGGTTACTTCCATATCTTGGCTATTGTAATACTGGGCAATGCAGATTTGCCTGCCTGTGTCTTTCCAATTCTCTCTTCTTAGATTATAGGTGGAGGAGTGGGCCTGCTGGATCATATGGTAGCTCAATGTTTATATTTTTAAGGCACCTCCACTCTGTTCTCATTCGTGGCCCTTTCCAACTTACGTCCCCCTTGAAGTTGAGGGTATGCATTTCTCCACAACACCTTCAGCATTTATTGTTTGTATTTTTCTTGCTCATGGTTATTCTGACAAGTGTGAGCTGATACCTCTTTGTGGTTGAATTCGCATGTGCCTCATAATCCGTTGAAATTGAGCTTTAAGGCATGTCCTTTTTATTTTTCAAGCAGTGATTACCCCTTAGTTCTTCAAAGTGTTCTCTTAAAGTACGTGTCACCTTTTGAAATGTTTTGGCCGTTACCTCCCTGAAGACATTTTGAGGGCAGGTTTCATTTACAGTTCTGCAGTACTTGTTCCTATGAAATGACCATTAGCACAGGCTTTAAAACTGCTTTTGCAGCTAACTGCCAGAGGGCGGCAGCCTTTCTATGTTCCCCACCCTGGTAACTAGGGAAAAGCCCTTGCGGCCTGTGGTGTTTCTCGGTTATAAATTAGAGTGCAGTGTGCCCGGACAAACCCACACAAGCTGATGTCTCCTTACTTTCGTTGGATTTTTAAATTTAATTTTTATTTTTTATTGGAGTAATTTTCCACTGTGTACGTGGACCACTTCTTCTTTGTGCATTCCTCGGTTGATGGACATTTTCATTGCTTCCAAGTGTTGGCTATGGTAAATATTTTTGGAGTGCAGGTTTGCCAGCCTGTGACTTTTTGATTCTCATGTTCTCAGGTGATAGGCCCAGCAGTGGGTGTGATTGATTGACTGGTAGCACCGTGTTTCCCTTTTCAAAGCACCCTCTTTGTGTTTTCATTAGTGGCTCTTACCACGTCCCCCTTAGAGTCGAGGGTACGCATTTCTCCACAATCGCTTCAGCATTTATTGTTTACAGCATTGATGCTAATGGCCCTTCTGGCTGCTGTGAGCTGATAGGTTTTTGTAATTTGGGTTTGCATGTCTTTGAAAATTCGTAAAACTCATCATTTTTCTCCGCCGTTTTCTTTTCTGTTAAAAAAAGGAAACAATTGGCAGTACAATATAACTCTTGAAATTGTCTTCTTTGAAGGTTGCCCTCTTTTGAATTATTTGGTCGATTTTCCACCCCAGCGTTTTTTTAGAGAGCAGGTGTCATTTCCCGAACTGCAAGTTTGGTGAATATTTAGTGACCTTTAGCAATGGGTTTAAAGCTGCTGTTGTGGGAAGTGGCCTCAAGGAGGCAGCATTTCTCCATTCCCAAATCTGGGGAGTAGGGCAGCAGAGCCTTTCTGGAAGTCGTGTTCCTAGGTTGTAAATTCCATTGGAATGTGCGTGGAGAAACCCCCATAAGTTTATGTGTCATTATTTCTTCTTGGTTTTTAAAAGTGTTTTAATTGGGGTAAAGCTTAGAATATTGTTTGTCCTAGGTGTACACAATCTGGTTCATTTGTACATTATATATGTCTATTCAAGTACAGATCCTCTTCCCATGTAAAATGTTACAGAGGGTTCCGCAGACTTCCCTTGCTATATGGTTGGCCTTTTTGAGATATGTATATCATATGTGTTTGTATACATATAGTAACACTAACCTTAATTTATCCATTCCCCCCACCTGTCGTTTTAGATGAGCATAGTTTGTTTTCTAAATCTGTGAGTGTCTTTCTCTGTGGAAATATGTTCATTTGTGTCAGTTATTAGATAACGCCTATAAGTGCTATCATAGAACACAGGTCTTTTGCTTTCCAACTTACCTCATCTTTCATGATTATCTCCAGACTCATTTGTGGTGCCTCAAAGAGCAATGGTTCATTGTCTTCCATGGCTAATATTCCATTGTGTACATGGACCACTTCTTCTTTATCCATTTACCTGTTGTTGGACATTTTGATTGCTTCACTGTCTTGGCTATTGTGAATAAGGCTGCACTGCAGCTTTTGCGGCCTGTGTCTTCTCGATTCTTGTCTTCTCAGGTGAGAGGTCCAATGGTGCGCCTGCTGGATTGAATAGTACCTCCATTTTTACTTTTAAACACAGCTCCTTTCTGTTCTCATTATTGGCTGTTACCCCTTTACGTCTCACCAGCAGGCAGAGGGTACACAGTTCTCTAAAACCCCTTCAGCATTTATTGTTTGTAGACTTTTTGCTGATGGTCAGTCGACTGGTGTAAGTTGAAACTTTTTGTAGATTAGATTGCATGCGTCTAACACTCCCTGAGGTTGAGCTTTTATCCATTTTCCTTTTTTTAAAAAAGAGTGTGAATAAAACTTAACTCTTCATAATCTCTTCTTGCAATATTTGCCTGTTTTGAATATTTTGTCCATTCCCTACTTCAGCACAAATATTTAGGGCAAGTGTCCTTTACAGCCCTGAATTCTTGTGAATGTTAAGTGACCATTAGCTGTGACTTTAAAGCTGCTCTTGCAGGATACGGCCACAAGGTTGGCAGCATTTCTCCTTTACCAAATTTGGTTACTAGGGAAACAGAGCCTTAATGGAAGTGGTGTTCTAGGTTGTATATTAGAATGGAATCTGCCAGGAAAAAGCCCTTTAACTTTATGTCTCATTACTCCTTGTTCATATTTGTAATTTACTTTTTATTTTTTATCCCAGCAAATTTGATTACAATGGTTTGTTTGTTCTAGGTGTGCAAGATGTGGTTCTATCACACATATACGTGTATCTATTCTTCCTCGCATCTTTTGCCAATATAGGTTATGACACAATGTTGAGCAGTCTTCTCCTGGTCTTCCGTACGTCTTTGGTGGTTATATATTTCACATGGTTTGTATATCTCTGTTAACCCCAATATGGTAATGTATCCAATCCTCATCCCTTTCTATTTGGTGAACCATAAGTTTTTTAATGAATCTGTGATTGCCTTTCTCTGTGGAAATATCTTCATTGGTATCAATTTTTAAGTAACTCCTGAAAGTGATATGATAGGATATGTGCCTTTTGCTTTCTCACTTACTACACGTGGCGTGATTACGACTAGACTCATCTATGGTGCTGCAAATGGCATTGTTTCATTTTTTCACTAGCGAATATTCCATTTGTACATGGAGGAGTTCTTCTTTGCCCACCCATCTGTTGGTGGTCTTTTTGGTTACTTCCATATCTTGGCTATTGTAATACTGGGCAATGCAGATTTGCCTGCCTGTGTCTTTCCAATTCTCTCTTCTTAGATTATAGGTGGAGGAGTGGGCCTGCTGGATCATATGGTAGCTCAATGTTTATATTTTTAAGGCACCTCCATTCTGTTCTCATTCGTGGCCCTTTCCAACTTACGTCCCCCTTGAAGTTGAGGGTATGCATTTCTCCACAGCACCTTCAGCATTTATAGTTTGTAGTTTTCTTGCTCATGGTTATTCTGACAAGTGTGAGCTGATACCTCTTTGTGGTTGAATTCGCATGTGCCTCATAATCCGTTGATATTGAGCTTTAAGGCATGTCCTTTTTATTTTTCAAGCAGTGATTACCCCTTAGTTCTTCAAAGTGTTCTCTTAAAGTACCTGTCACCTTTTGAAATGTTTTGGCCATTACCTCCCTGAAGACATTTTGAGGGCAGGTTTCATTTACAGTTCTGCAGTACTTGTTCCTATGAAATGACCATTAGCACAGGCTTTAAAACTGCTTTTGCAGCTAACTGCCAGAGGGCGGCAGCCTTTCTATGTTCCCCACCCTGGTAACTAGGGAAAAGCCCTTGCGGCCTGTGGTGTTTCTCGGTTATAAATTAGAGTGGAGTGTGCCCGGACAAACCCACACAAGCTGATGTCTCCTTACTTTTGTTGGATTTTTAAATTTAATTTTTATTTTTTATTGGAGTAATTTTCCACTGTGTACGTGGACCACTTCTTCTTTGTGCATTCCTCGGTTGATGGACATTTTCATTGCTTCCAAGTGTTGGCTATGGTAAATATTTTTGGAGTGCAGGTTTGCCAGCCTGTGACTTTTTGATTCTCATGTTCTCAGGTGATAGGCCCAGCAGTGGGTGTGATTGATTGACTGGTAGCACCGTGTTTCCCTTTTCAAAGCACCCTCTTTGTGTTTTCATTAGTGGCTCTTACCACGTCCCCCTTAGAGTCGAGGGTACGCATTTCTCCACAATCGCTTCAGCATTTATTGTTTACAGCATTGATGCTAATGGCCCTTCTGGCTGCTGTGAGCTGATAGGTTTTTGTAATTTGGGTTTGCATGTCTTTGAAAATTCGTAAAACTCATCATTTTTCTCCGCCGTTTTCTTTTCTGTTAAAAAAAGGAAACAATTGGCAGTACAATATAACTCTTGAAATTGTCTTCTTTGAAGGTTGCCCTCTTTTGAATTATTTGGTCGATTTTCCACCCCAGCGTTTTTTTAGAGAGCAGGTGTCATTTCCCGAACTGCAAGTTTGGTGAATATTTAGTGACCTTTAGCAATGGGTTTAAAGCTGCTGTTGTGGGAAGTGGCCTCAAGGAGGCAGCATTTCTCCATTCCCAAATCTGGGGAGTAGGGCAGCAGAGCCTTTCTGGAAGTCGTGTTCCTAGGTTGTAAATTCCATTGGAATGTGCGTGGAGAAACCCCCATAAGTTTATGTGTCATTATTTCTTCTTGGTTTTTAAAAGTGTTTTAATTGGGGTAAAGCTTAGAATATTGTTTGTCCTAGGTGTACACAATCTGGTTCATTTGTACATTATATATGTCTATTCAAGTACAGATGCTCTTCCCATGTAAAATGTTACAGAGGGTTCCGCAGACTTCCCTTGCTATATGGTTGGCCTTTTTGAGATATGTATATCATATGTGTTTGTATACATATAGTAACACTAACCTTAATTTATCCATTCCCCCCACCTGTCGTTTTAGATGAGCATAGTTTGTTTTCTAAATCTGTGAGTGTCTTTCTCTGTGGAAATATGTTCATTTGTGTCAGTTATTAGATAACGCCTATAAGTGCTATCATAGAACACAGGTCTTTTGCTTTCCAACTTACCTCATCTTTCATGATTATCTCCAGACTCATTTGTGGTGCCTCAAAGAGCAATGGTTCATTGTCTTCCATGGCTAATATTCCATTGTGTACATGGACCACTTCTTCTTTATCCATTTACCTGTTGTTGGACATTTTGATTGCTTCACTGTCTTGGCTATTGTGAATAAGGCTGCACTGCAGCTTTTGCGGCCTGTGTCTTCTCGATTCTTGTCTTCTCAGGTGAGAGGTCCAATGGTGCGCCTGCTGGATTGAATAGTACCTCCATTTTTACTTTTAAACACAGCTCCTTTCTGTTCTCATTATTGGCTGTTACCCCTTTACGTCTCACCAGCAGGCAGAGGGTACACAGTTCTCTAAAACCCCTTCAGCATTTATTGTTTGTAGACTTTTTGCTGATGGTCAGTCGACTGGTGTAAGTTGAAACTTTTTGTAGATTAGATTGCATGCGTCTAACACTCCCTGAGGTTGAGCTTTTATCCATTTTCCTTTTTTTTAAAAAGAGTGTGAATAAAACTTAACTCTTCATAATCTCTTCTTGCAATATTTGCCTGTTTTGAATATTTTGTCCATTCCCTACTTCAGCACAAATATTTAGGGCAAGTGTCCTTTACAGCCCTGAATTCTTGTGAATGTTAAGTGACCATTAGCTGTGACTTTAAAGCTGCTCTTGCAGGATACGGCCACAAGGTTGGCAGCATTTCTCCTTTACCAAATTTGGTTACTAGGGAAACAGAGCCTTAATGGAAGTGGTGTTCTAGGGTGTATATTAGAATGCAATGTGCCAGGAAAAAGCCCTTTAACTTTATGTCTCATTACTTCTTGTTCATATTTGTAATTTACTTTTTATTTTTTACCCCAGCAAATTTGATTACAATGGTTTGTTTGTTCTAGGTGTGCAAGATGTGGTTCTTTCACACATATACGTGTATCTATTCTTCCTCGCATCCTTTGCCAATGTAGGTTATGACACAATGTTGAGCAGTCTTCTCCTGGTCTTCCGTACGTCTTTGGTGGTTATATATTTCACATGGTTTGTATATCTCTGTTAACCCCAATATGGTAATGTATCCAATCCTCATCCCTTTCTATTTGGTGAACCATAAGTTTTTAAATGAATCTGTGATTGCCTTTCTCTGTGGAAATATCTTCATTGGTATCAATTTTTAAGTAACTCCTGAAAGTGATATGATAGGATATGTGCCTTTTGCTTTCTCACTTACTACACGTGGCGTGATTACGTCTAGACTCATCTATGGTGCTGCAAATGGCATTGTTTCATTTTTTTCACTAGCGAATATTCCATCTGTACATGGAGGAGTTCTTCTTTGCCCACCCATCTGTTGGTGGTCTTTTTGGTTACTTCCATATCTTGGCTATTGTAATACTGGGCAATGCAGATTTGCCTGCCTGTGTCTTTCCAATTCTCTCTTCTTAGATTATAGGTGGAGGAGTGGGCCTGCTGGATCATATGGAAGCTCAATGTTTATATTTTTAAGGCACCTCCATTCTGTTCTCATTCGTGGCCCTTTCCAACTTACGTCCCCCTTGAAGTTGAGGGTATGCATTTCTCCACAACACCTTCAGCATTTATTGTTTGTAGTTTTCTTGCTCATGGTTATTCTGACAAGTGTGAGCTGATACCTCTTTGTGGTTGAATTCGCATGTGCCTCATAATCCGTTGAAATTGAGCTTTAAGGCATGTCCTTTTTATTTTTCAAGCAGTGATTACCCCTTAGTTCTTCAAAGTGTTCTCTTAAAGTACGTGTCACCTTTTGAAATGTTTTGGCCGTTACCTCCCTGAAGACATTTTGAGGGCAGGTTTCATTTACAGTTCTGCAGTACTTGTTCCTATGAAATGACCATTAGCACAGGCTTTAAAACTGCTTTTGCAGCTAACTGCCAGAGGGCGGCAGCCTTTCTATGTTCCCCACCCTGGTAACTAGGGAAAAGCCCTTGCGGCCTGTGGTGTTTCTCGGTTATAAATTAGAGTGGAGTGTGCCCGGACAAACCCACACAAGCTGATGTCTCCTTACTTTTGTTGGATTTTTAAATTTAATTTTTATTTTTTATTGGAGTAATTTTCCACTGTGTACGTGGACCACTTCTTCTTTGTGCATTCCTCGGTTGATGGACATTTTCATTGCTTCCAAGTGTTGGCTATGGTAAATATTTTTGGAGTGCAGGTTTGCCAGCCTGTGACTTTTTGATTCTCATGTTCTCAGGTGATAGGCCCAGCAGTGGGTGTGATTGATTGACTGGTAGCACCGTGTTTCCCTTTTCAAAGCACCCTCTTTGTGTTTTCATTAGTGGCTCTTACCACGTCCCCCTTAGAGTCGAGGGTACGCATTTCTCCACAATCGCTTCAGCATTTATTGTTTACAGCATTGATGCTAATGGCCCTTCTGGCTGCTGTGAGCTGATAGGTTTTTGTAATTTGGGTTTGCATGTCTTTGAAAATTCGTAAAACTCATCATTTTTCTCCGCCGTTTTCTTTTCTGTTAAAAAAAGGAAACAATTGGCAGTACAATATAACTCTTGAAATTGTCTTCTTTGAAGGTTGCCCTCTTTTGAATTATTTGGTCGATTTTCCACCCCAGCGTTTTTTTAGAGAGCAGGTGTCATTTCCCGAACTGCAAGTTTGGTGAATATTTAGTGACCTTTAGCAATGGGTTTAAAGCTGCTGTTGTGGGAAGTGGCCTCAAGGAGGCAGCATTTCTCCATTCCCAAATCTGGGTAGTAGGGCAGCAGAGCCTTTCTGGAAGTCGTGTTCCTAGGTTGTAAATTACATTGGAATGTGCGTGGAGAAACCCCCACAAGTTTATGTGTCATTATTTCTTCTTGGTTTTTAAAAGTGTTTTAATTGGGGTAAAGCTTAGAATATTGTTTGTCCTAGGTGTACACAATCTGGTTCGTTTGTACATTATATATGTCTATTCAAGTACAGATCCTCTTCCCATGTAAAATGTTACAGAGGGTTCCGCAGACTTCCCTTGCTATATGGTTGGTCTTTTTGAGATATGTATATCATATGTGTTTGTATACATATAGTAACACTAATCTTAATTTATCCATTCCCCCCACCTGTCGTTTTAGATGAGCATAGTTTGTTTTCTAAATCAGAGTGTCTTTCTCTGTGGAGATATGTTCATTTGTGTCAGTTATTAGGTAACGCCTATAAGTGCTACCATAGAAAACAGGTCTTTTGCTTTCTAACTTACCTCATCTTTCGTGATTATCTCCAGACTCATTTGTGGTGCCTCAAAGAGCAATGGTTCATTGTCTTCCATGGCTAATATTCCATTGTGTACATGGACCACTTCTTCTTTATCCATTTACCTGTTGTTGGACATTTTGATTGCTTCACTGTCTTGGCTATTGTGAATAAGGCTGCACTGCAGCTTTTGCGGCCTGTGTCTTCTCGATTCTTGTCTTCTCAGGTGAGAGGTCCAATGGTGCGCCTGCTGGATTGAATAGTACCTCCATTTTTACTTTTAAACACAGCTCCATTCTGTTCTCATTATTGGCTGTTACCCCTTTACGTCTCACCAGCAGGCAGAGGGTACACAGTTCTCTAAAACCCCTTCAGCATTTATTGTTTGTAGACTTTTTGCTGATGGTCAGTCGACTGGTGTAAGTTGAAACTTTTTGTAGATTAGATTGCATGCGTCTAACACTCCCTGAGGTTGAGCTTTTATCCATTTTCCTTTTTTTAAAAAAGAGTGTGAGTAAAACTTAACTCTTCATAATCTCTTCTTGAAACATTTGCCTGTTTTGAATTTTTTGCCCATTCCCTACTTCAGCACAAATATTTAGGGCAAGTGTCCTTTACAGCCCTGAGTCCCTGTGAATGTTAAGTGACCATTAGCTGTGACTTTAAAGCTGCTCTTGCAGGATACGGCCACAAGGTTGGCAGCATTTCTCCTTTACCAAATTTGGTTACTAGGGAAACAGAGCCTTAATGGATGTGGTGTTCTAGGTTGTATATTAGAATGGAATCTGCCAGGAAAAAGCCCTTTAACTTTATGTCTCATTACTCCTTGTTCATATTTGTAATTTACTTTTTATTTTTTATCCCAGCAAATTTGATTACAATGGTTTGTTTGTTCTAGGTGTGCAAGATGTGGTTCTATCACACATATACGTGTATCTATTCTTCCTCGCATCTTTTGCCAATATAGGTTATGACACAATGTTGAGCAGTCTTCTCCTGGTCTTCCGTACGTCTTTGGTGGTTATATATTTCACATGGTTTGTATATCTCTGTTAACCCCAATATGGTAATGTATCCAATCCTCATCCCTTTCTATTTGGTGAACCATAAGTTTTTTAATGAATCTGTGATTGCCTTTCTCTGTGGAAATATCTTCATTGGTATCAATTTTTAAGTAACTCCTGAAAGTGATATGATAGGATATGTGCCTTTTGCTTTCTCACTTACTACACGTGGCGTGATTACGTCTAGACTCATCTATGGTGCTGCAAATGGCATTGTTTCATTTTTTTCACTAGCGAATATTCCATCTGTACATGGAGGAGTTCTTCTTTGCCCACCCATCTGTTGGTGGTCTTTTTGGTTACTTCCATATCTTGGCTATTGTAATACTGGGCAATGCAGATTTGCCTGCCTGTGTCTTTCCAATTCTCTCTTCTTAGATTATAGGTGGAGGAGTGGGCCTGCTGGATCATATGGTAGCTCAATGTTTACCTTTTTAAGGCACCTCCATTCTGTTCTTATTCGTGGCCCTTTCCAACTTACGTCCCCCTTGAAGTTGAGGATATGCATTTCTCCACAACACCTTCAGCATTTATTGTTTGTAGTTTTCTTGCTCATGGTTATTCTGACAAGTGTGAGCGGATACCTCTTTGTGGTTGAATTCGCATGTGCCTCATAATCCGTTGAAATTGAGCTTTAAGGCATGTCCTTTTTATTTTTCAAGCAGTGATTACCCCTTAGTTCTTCAAAGTGTTCTCTTAAAGTACGTGTCACCTTTTGAAATGTTTTGGCCATTACCTCCCTGAAGACATTTTGAGGGCAGGTTTCATTTACAGTTCTGCAGTACTTGTTCCTATGAAATGACCATTAGCACAGGCTTTAAAACTGCTTTTGCAGCTAACTGCCAGAGGGCGGCCGCCTTTCTATGTTTCCCACCCTGGTAACTAGGGAAAAGCCCTTGCGGCCTGTGGTGTTTCTCGGTTATAAATTAGAGTGGAGTGTGCCCGGACAAACCCACACAAGCTGATGTCTCCTTACTTTCGTTGGATTTTTAAATTTAATTTTTATTTTTTATTGGAGTAATTTTCCACTGTGTACGTGGACCACTTCTTCTTTGTGCATTCCTCGGTTGATGGACATTTTCATTGCTTCCAAGTGTTGGCTATGGTAAATATTTTTGGAGTGCAGGTTTGCCAGCCTGTGACTTTTTGATTCTCATGTTCTCAGGTGATAGGCCCAGCAGTGGGTGTGATTGATTGACTGGTAGCACCGTGTTTCCCTTTTCAAAGCACCCTCTTTGTGTTTTCATTAGTGGCTCTTACCACGTCCCCCTTAGAGTCGAGGGTACGCATTTCTCCACAATCGCTTCAGCATTTATTGTTTACAGCATTGATGCTAATGGCCCTTCTGGCTGCTGTGAGCTGATAGGTTTTTGTAATTTGGGTTTGCATGTCTTTGAAAATTCGTAAAACTCATCATTTTTCTCCGCCGTTTTCTTTTCTGTTAAAAAAAGGAAACAATTGGCAGTACAATATAACTCTTGAAATTGTCTTCTTTGAAGGTTGCCCTCTTTTGAATTATTTGGTCGATTTTCCACCCCAGCGTTTTTTTAGAGAGCAGGTGTCATTTCCCGAACTGCAAGTTTGGTGAATATTTAGTGACCTTTAGCAATGGGTTTAAAGCTGCTGTTGTGGGAAGTGGCCTCAAGGAGGCAGCATTTCTCCATTCCCAAATCTGGGGAGTAGGGCAGCAGAGCCTTTCTGGAAGTCGTGTTCCTAGGTTGTAAATTCCATTGGAATGTGCGTGGAGAAACCCCCATAAGTTTATGTGTCATTATTTCTTCTTGGTTTTTAAAAGTGTTTTAATTGGGGTAAAGCTTAGAATATTGTTTGTCCTAGGTGTACACAATCTGGTTCATTTGTACATTATATATGTCTATTCAAGTACAGATCCTCTTCCCATGTAAAATGTTACAGAGGGTTCCGCAGACTTCCCTTGCTATATGGTTGGCCTTTTTGAGATATGTATATCATATGTGTTTGTATACATATAGTAACACTAACCTTAATTTATCCATTCCCCCCACCTGTCGTTTTAGATGAGCATAGTTTGTTTTCTAAATCTGTGAGTGTCTTTCTCTGTGGAAATATGTTCATTTGTGTCAGTTATTAGATAACGCCTATAAGTGCTATCATAGAACACAGGTCTTTTGCTTTCCAACTTACCTCATCTTTCATGATTATCTCCAGACTCATTTGTGGTGCCTCAAAGAGCAATGGTTCATTGTCTTCCATGGCTAATATTCCATTGTGTACATGGACCACTTCTTCTTTATCCATTTACCTGTTGTTGGACATTTTGATTGCTTCACTGTCTTGGCTATTGTGAATAAGGCTGCACTGCAGCTTTTGCGGCCTGTGTCTTCTCGATTCTTGTCTTCTCAGGTGAGAGGTCCAATGGTGCGCCTGCTGGATTGAATAGTACCTCCATTTTTACTTTTAAACACAGCTCCTTTCTGTTCTCATTATTGGCTGTTACCCCTTTACGTCTCACCAGCAGGCAGAGGGTACACAGTTCTCTAAAACCCCTTCAGCATTTATTGTTTGTAGACTTTTTGCTGATGGTCAGTCGACTGGTGTAAGTTGAAACTTTTTGTAGATTAGATTGCATGCGTCTAACACTCCCTGAGGTTGAGCTTTTATCCATTTTCCTTTTTTTAAAAAAGAGTGTGAATAAAACTTAACTCTTCATAATCTCTTCTTGCAATATTTGCCTGTTTTGAATATTTTGTCCATTCCCTACTTCAGCACAAATATTTAGGGCAAGTGTCCTTTACAGCCCTGAATTCTTGTGAATGTTAAGTGACCATTAGCTGTGACTTTAAAGCTGCTCTTGCAGGATACGGCCACAAGGTTGGCAGCATTTCTCCTTTACCAAATTTGGTTACTAGGGAAACAGAGCCTTAATGGAAGTGGTGTTCTAGGTTGTATATTAGAATGGAATCTGCCAGGAAAAAGCCCTTTAACTTTATGTCTCATTACTCCTTGTTCATATTTGTAATTTACTTTTTATTTTTTATCCCAGCAAATTTGATTACAATGGTTTGTTTGTTCTAGGTGTGCAAGATGTGGTTCTATCACACATATACGTGTATCTATTCTTCCTCGCATCTTTTGCCAATATAGGTTATGACACAATGTTGAGCAGTCTTCTCCTGGTCTTCCGTACGTCTTTGGTGGTTATATATTTCACATGGTTTGTATATCTCTGTTAACCCCAATATGGTAATGTATCCAATCCTCATCCCTTTCTATTTGGTGAACCATAAGTTTTTTAATGAATCTGTGATTGCCTTTCTCTGTGGAAATATCTTCATTGGTATCAATTTTTAAGTAACTCCTGAAAGTGATATGATAGGATATGTGCCTTTTGCTTTCTCACTTACTACACGTGGCGTGATTACGACTAGACTCATCTATGGTGCTGCAAATGGCATTGTTTCATTTTTTCACTAGCGAATATTCCATTTGTACATGGAGGAGTTCTTCTTTGCCCACCCATCTGTTGGTGGTCTTTTTGGTTACTTCCATATCTTGGCTATTGTAATACTGGGCAATGCAGATTTGCCTGCCTGTGTCTTTCCAATTCTCTCTTCTTAGATTATAGGTGGAGGAGTGGGCCTGCTGGATCATATGGTAGCTCAATGTTTATATTTTTAAGGCACCTCCATTCTGTTCTCATTCGTGGCCCTTTCCAACTTACGTCCCCCTTGAAGTTGAGGGTATGCATTTCTCCACAGCACCTTCAGCATTTATAGTTTGTAGTTTTCTTGCTCATGGTTATTCTGACAAGTGTGAGCTGATACCTCTTTGTGGTTGAATTCGCATGTGCCTCATAATCCGTTGATATTGAGCTTTAAGGCATGTCCTTTTTATTTTTCAAGCAGTGATTACCCCTTAGTTCTTCAAAGTGTTCTCTTAAAGTACCTGTCACCTTTTGAAATGTTTTGGCCATTACCTCCCTGAAGACATTTTGAGGGCAGGTTTCATTTACAGTTCTGCAGTACTTGTTCCTATGAAATGACCATTAGCACAGGCTTTAAAACTGCTTTTGCAGCTAACTGCCAGAGGGCGGCAGCCTTTCTATGTTCCCCACCCTGGTAACTAGGGAAAAGCCCTTGCGGCCTGTGGTGTTTCTCGGTTATAAATTAGAGTGGAGTGTGCCCGGACAAACCCACACAAGCTGATGTCTCCTTACTTTTGTTGGATTTTTAAATTTAATTTTTATTTTTTATTGGAGTAATTTTCCACTGTGTACGTGGACCACTTCTTCTTTGTGCATTCCTCGGTTGATGGACATTTTCATTGCTTCCAAGTGTTGGCTATGGTAAATATTTTTGGAGTGCAGGTTTGCCAGCCTGTGACTTTTTGATTCTCATGTTCTCAGGTGATAGGCCCAGCAGTGGGTGTGATTGATTGACTGGTAGCACCGTGTTTCCCTTTTCAAAGCACCCTCTTTGTGTTTTCATTAGTGGCTCTTACCACGTCCCCCTTAGAGTCGAGGGTACGCATTTCTCCACAATCGCTTCAGCATTTATTGTTTACAGCATTGATGCTAATGGCCCTTCTGGCTGCTGTGAGCTGATAGGTTTTTGTAATTTGGGTTTGCATGTCTTTGAAAATTCGTAAAACTCATCATTTTTCTCCGCCGTTTTCTTTTCTGTTAAAAAAAGGAAACAATTGGCAGTACAATATAACTCTTGAAATTGTCTTCTTTGAAGGTTGCCCTCTTTTGAATTATTTGGTCGATTTTCCACCCCAGCGTTTTTTTAGAGAGCAGGTGTCATTTCCCGAACTGCAAGTTTGGTGAATATTTAGTGACCTTTAGCAATGGGTTTAAAGCTGCTGTTGTGGGAAGTGGCCTCAAGGAGGCAGCATTTCTCCATTCCCAAATCTGGGGAGTAGGGCAGCAGAGCCTTTCTGGAAGTCGTGTTCCTAGGTTGTAAATTCCATTGGAATGTGCGTGGAGAAACCCCCATAAGTTTATGTGTCATTATTTCTTCTTGGTTTTTAAAAGTGTTTTAATTGGGGTAAAGCTTAGAATATTGTTTGTCCTAGGTGTACACAATCTGGTTCATTTGTACATTATATATGTCTATTCAAGTACAGATGCTCTTCCCATGTAAAATGTTACAGAGGGTTCCGCAGACTTCCCTTGCTATATGGTTGGCCTTTTTGAGATATGTATATCATATGTGTTTGTATACATATAGTAACACTAACCTTAATTTATCCATTCCCCCCACCTGTCGTTTTAGATGAGCATAGTTTGTTTTCTAAATCTGTGAGTGTCTTTCTCTGTGGAAATATGTTCATTTGTGTCAGTTATTAGATAACGCCTATAAGTGCTATCATAGAACACAGGTCTTTTGCTTTCCAACTTACCTCATCTTTCATGATTATCTCCAGACTCATTTGTGGTGCCTCAAAGAGCAATGGTTCATTGTCTTCCATGGCTAATATTCCATTGTGTACATGGACCACTTCTTCTTTATCCATTTACCTGTTGTTGGACATTTTGATTGCTTCACTGTCTTGGCTATTGTGAATAAGGCTGCACTGCAGCTTTTGCGGCCTGTGTCTTCTCGATTCTTGTCTTCTCAGGTGAGAGGTCCAATGGTGCGCCTGCTGGATTGAATAGTACCTCCATTTTTACTTTTAAACACAGCTCCTTTCTGTTCTCATTATTGGCTGTTACCCCTTTACGTCTCACCAGCAGGCAGAGGGTACACAGTTCTCTAAAACCCCTTCAGCATTTATTGTTTGTAGACTTTTTGCTGATGGTCAGTCGACTGGTGTAAGTTGAAACTTTTTGTAGATTAGATTGCATGCGTCTAACACTCCCTGAGGTTGAGCTTTTATCCATTTTCCTTTTTTTTAAAAAGAGTGTGAATAAAACTTAACTCTTCATAATCTCTTCTTGCAATATTTGCCTGTTTTGAATATTTTGTCCATTCCCTACTTCAGCACAAATATTTAGGGCAAGTGTCCTTTACAGCCCTGAATTCTTGTGAATGTTAAGTGACCATTAGCTGTGACTTTAAAGCTGCTCTTGCAGGATACGGCCACAAGGTTGGCAGCATTTCTCCTTTACCAAATTTGGTTACTAGGGAAACAGAGCCTTAATGGAAGTGGTGTTCTAGGGTGTATATTAGAATGCAATGTGCCAGGAAAAAGCCCTTTAACTTTATGTCTCATTACTTCTTGTTCATATTTGTAATTTACTTTTTATTTTTTACCCCAGCAAATTTGATTACAATGGTTTGTTTGTTCTAGGTGTGCAAGATGTGGTTCTTTCACACATATACGTGTATCTATTCTTCCTCGCATCCTTTGCCAATGTAGGTTATGACACAATGTTGAGCAGTCTTCTCCTGGTCTTCCGTACGTCTTTGGTGGTTATATATTTCACATGGTTTGTATATCTCTGTTAACCCCAATATGGTAATGTATCCAATCCTCATCCCTTTCTATTTGGTGAACCATAAGTTTTTAAATGAATCTGTGATTGCCTTTCTCTGTGGAAATATCTTCATTGGTATCAATTTTTAAGTAACTCCTGAAAGTGATATGATAGGATATGTGCCTTTTGCTTTCTCACTTACTACACGTGGCGTGATTACGTCTAGACTCATCTATGGTGCTGCAAATGGCATTGTTTCATTTTTTTCACTAGCGAATATTCCATCTGTACATGGAGGAGTTCTTCTTTGCCCACCCATCTGTTGGTGGTCTTTTTGGTTACTTCCATATCTTGGCTATTGTAATACTGGGCAATGCAGATTTGCCTGCCTGTGTCTTTCCAATTCTCTCTTCTTAGATTATAGGTGGAGGAGTGGGCCTGCTGGATCATATGGAAGCTCAATGTTTATATTTTTAAGGCACCTCCATTCTGTTCTCATTCGTGGCCCTTTCCAACTTACGTCCCCCTTGAAGTTGAGGGTATGCATTTCTCCACAACACCTTCAGCATTTATTGTTTGTAGTTTTCTTGCTCATGGTTATTCTGACAAGTGTGAGCTGATACCTCTTTGTGGTTGAATTCGCATGTGCCTCATAATCCGTTGAAATTGAGCTTTAAGGCATGTCCTTTTTATTTTTCAAGCAGTGATTACCCCTTAGTTCTTCAAAGTGTTCTCTTAAAGTACGTGTCACCTTTTGAAATGTTTTGGCCGTTACCTCCCTGAAGACATTTTGAGGGCAGGTTTCATTTACAGTTCTGCAGTACTTGTTCCTATGAAATGACCATTAGCAC
The DNA here is from genome assembly GCF_965194805.1 of Balaenoptera borealis. NCBI lineage: Eukaryota > Metazoa > Chordata > Mammalia > Artiodactyla > Balaenopteridae > Balaenoptera > Balaenoptera borealis. The sequence continues at coordinate 101,828 of NW_028122979.1, forward strand.
AGGCTTTAAAACTGCTTTTGCAGCTAACTGCCAGAGGGCGGCAGCCTTTCTATGTTCCCCACCCTGGTAACTAGGGAAAAGCCCTTGCGGCCTGTGGTGTTTCTCGGTTATAAATTAGAGTGGAGTGTGCCCGGACAAACCCACACAAGCTGATGTCTCCTTACTTTTGTTGGATTTTTAAATTTAATTTTTATTTTTTATTGGAGTAATTTTCCACTGTGTACGTGGACCACTTCTTCTTTGTGCATTCCTCGGTTGATGGACATTTTCATTGCTTCCAAGTGTTGGCTATGGTAAATATTTTTGGAGTGCAGGTTTGCCAGCCTGTGACTTTTTGATTCTCATGTTCTCAGGTGATAGGCCCAGCAGTGGGTGTGATTGATTGACTGGTAGCACCGTGTTTCCCTTTTCAAAGCACCCTCTTTGTGTTTTCATTAGTGGCTCTTACCACGTCCCCCTTAGAGTCGAGGGTACGCATTTCTCCACAATCGCTTCAGCATTTATTGTTTACAGCATTGATGCTAATGGCCCTTCTGGCTGCTGTGAGCTGATAGGTTTTTGTAATTTGGGTTTGCATGTCTTTGAAAATTCGTAAAACTCATCATTTTTCTCCGCCGTTTTCTTTTCTGTTAAAAAAAGGAAACAATTGGCAGTACAATATAACTCTTGAAATTGTCTTCTTTGAAGGTTGCCCTCTTTTGAATTATTTGGTCGATTTTCCACCCCAGCGTTTTTTTAGAGAGCAGGTGTCATTTCCCGAACTGCAAGTTTGGTGAATATTTAGTGACCTTTAGCAATGGGTTTAAAGCTGCTGTTGTGGGAAGTGGCCTCAAGGAGGCAGCATTTCTCCATTCCCAAATCTGGGTAGTAGGGCAGCAGAGCCTTTCTGGAAGTCGTGTTCCTAGGTTGTAAATTACATTGGAATGTGCGTGGAGAAACCCCCACAAGTTTATGTGTCATTATTTCTTCTTGGTTTTTAAAAGTGTTTTAATTGGGGTAAAGCTTAGAATATTGTTTGTCCTAGGTGTACACAATCTGGTTCGTTTGTACATTATATATGTCTATTCAAGTACAGATCCTCTTCCCATGTAAAATGTTACAGAGGGTTCCGCAGACTTCCCTTGCTATATGGTTGGTCTTTTTGAGATATGTATATCATATGTGTTTGTATACATATAGTAACACTAATCTTAATTTATCCATTCCCCCCACCTGTCGTTTTAGATGAGCATAGTTTGTTTTCTAAATCAGAGTGTCTTTCTCTGTGGAGATATGTTCATTTGTGTCAGTTATTAGGTAACGCCTATAAGTGCTACCATAGAAAACAGGTCTTTTGCTTTCTAACTTACCTCATCTTTCGTGATTATCTCCAGACTCATTTGTGGTGCCTCAAAGAGCAATGGTTCATTGTCTTCCATGGCTAATATTCCATTGTGTACATGGACCACTTCTTCTTTATCCATTTACCTGTTGTTGGACATTTTGATTGCTTCACTGTCTTGGCTATTGTGAATAAGGCTGCACTGCAGCTTTTGCGGCCTGTGTCTTCTCGATTCTTGTCTTCTCAGGTGAGAGGTCCAATGGTGCGCCTGCTGGATTGAATAGTACCTCCATTTTTACTTTTAAACACAGCTCCATTCTGTTCTCATTATTGGCTGTTACCCCTTTACGTCTCACCAGCAGGCAGAGGGTACACAGTTCTCTAAAACCCCTTCAGCATTTATTGTTTGTAGACTTTTTGCTGATGGTCAGTCGACTGGTGTAAGTTGAAACTTTTTGTAGATTAGATTGCATGCGTCTAACACTCCCTGAGGTTGAGCTTTTATCCATTTTCCTTTTTTTAAAAAAGAGTGTGAGTAAAACTTAACTCTTCATAATCTCTTCTTGAAACATTTGCCTGTTTTGAATTTTTTGCCCATTCCCTACTTCAGCACAAATATTTAGGGCAAGTGTCCTTTACAGCCCTGAGTCCCTGTGAATGTTAAGTGACCATTAGCTGTGACTTTAAAGCTGCTCTTGCAGGATACGGCCACAAGGTTGGCAGCATTTCTCCTTTACCAAATTTGGTTACTAGGGAAACAGAGCCTTAATGGATGTGGTGTTCTAGGTTGTATATTAGAATGGAATCTGCCAGGAAAAAGCCCTTTAACTTTATGTCTCATTACTCCTTGTTCATATTTGTAATTTACTTTTTATTTTTTATCCCAGCAAATTTGATTACAATGGTTTGTTTGTTCTAGGTGTGCAAGATGTGGTTCTATCACACATATACGTGTATCTATTCTTCCTCGCATCTTTTGCCAATATAGGTTATGACACAATGTTGAGCAGTCTTCTCCTGGTCTTCCGTACGTCTTTGGTGGTTATATATTTCACATGGTTTGTATATCTCTGTTAACCCCAATATGGTAATGTATCCAATCCTCATCCCTTTCTATTTGGTGAACCATAAGTTTTTTAATGAATCTGTGATTGCCTTTCTCTGTGGAAATATCTTCATTGGTATCAATTTTTAAGTAACTCCTGAAAGTGATATGATAGGATATGTGCCTTTTGCTTTCTCACTTACTACACGTGGCGTGATTACGTCTAGACTCATCTATGGTGCTGCAAATGGCATTGTTTCATTTTTTTCACTAGCGAATATTCCATCTGTACATGGAGGAGTTCTTCTTTGCCCACCCATCTGTTGGTGGTCTTTTTGGTTACTTCCATATCTTGGCTATTGTAATACTGGGCAATGCAGATTTGCCTGCCTGTGTCTTTCCAATTCTCTCTTCTTAGATTATAGGTGGAGGAGTGGGCCTGCTGGATCATATGGTAGCTCAATGTTTACCTTTTTAAGGCACCTCCATTCTGTTCTTATTCGTGGCCCTTTCCAACTTACGTCCCCCTTGAAGTTGAGGATATGCATTTCTCCACAACACCTTCAGCATTTATTGTTTGTAGTTTTCTTGCTCATGGTTATTCTGACAAGTGTGAGCGGATACCTCTTTGTGGTTGAATTCGCATGTGCCTCATAATCCGTTGAAATTGAGCTTTAAGGCATGTCCTTTTTATTTTTCAAGCAGTGATTACCCCTTAGTTCTTCAAAGTGTTCTCTTAAAGTACGTGTCACCTTTTGAAATGTTTTGGCCATTACCTCCCTGAAGACATTTTGAGGGCAGGTTTCATTTACAGTTCTGCAGTACTTGTTCCTATGAAATGACCATTAGCACAGGCTTTAAAACTGCTTTTGCAGCTAACTGCCAGAGGGCGGCCGCCTTTCTATGTTTCCCACCCTGGTAACTAGGGAAAAGCCCTTGCGGCCTGTGGTGTTTCTCGGTTATAAATTAGAGTGGAGTGTGCCCGGACAAACCCACACAAGCTGATGTCTCCTTACTTTTGTTGGATTTTTAAATTTAATTTTTATTTTTTATTGGAGTAATTTTCCACTGTGTACGTGGACCACTTCTTCTTTGTGCATTCCTCGGTTGATGGACATTTTCATTGCTTCCAAGTGTTGGCTATGGTAAATATTTTTGGAGTGCAGGTTTGCCAGCCTGTGACTTTTTGATTCTCATGTTCTCAGGTGATAGGCCCAGCAGTGGGTGTGATTGATTGACTGGTAGCACCGTGTTTCCCTTTTCAAAGCACCCTCTTTGTGTTTTCATTAGTGGCTCTTACCACGTCCCCCTTAGAGTCGAGGGTACGCATTTCTCCACAATCGCTTCAGCATTTATTGTTTACAGCATTGATGCTAATGGCCCTTCTGGCTGCTGTGAGCTGATAGGTTTTTGTAATTTGGGTTTGCATGTCTTTGAAAATTCGTAAAACTCATCATTTTTCTCCGCCGTTTTCTTTTCTGTTAAAAAAAGGAAACAATTGGCAGTACAATATAACTCTTGAAATTGTCTTCTTTGAAGGTTGCCCTCTTTTGAATTATTTGGTCGATTTTCCACCCCAGCGTTTTTTTAGAGAGCAGGTGTCATTTCCCGAACTGCAAGTTTGGTGAATATTTAGTGACCTTTAGCAATGGGTTTAAAGCTGCTGTTGTGGGAAGTGGCCTCAAGGAGGCAGCATTTCTCCATTCCCAAATCTGGGGAGTAGGGCAGCAGAGCCTTTCTGGAAGTCGTGTTCCTAGGTTGTAAATTCCATTGGAATGTGCGTGGAGAAACCCCCATAAGTTTATGTGTCATTATTTCTTCTTGGTTTTTAAAAGTGTTTTAATTGGGGTAAAGCTTAGAATATTGTTTGTCCTAGGTGTACACAATCTGGTTCATTTGTACATTATATATGTCTATTCAAGTACAGATCCTCTTCCCATGTAAAATGTTACAGAGGGTTCCGCAGACTTCCCTTGCTATATGGTTGGCCTTTTTGAGATATGTATATCATATGTGTTTGTATACATATAGTAACACTAACCTTAATTTATCCATTCCCCCCACCTGTCGTTTTAGATGAGCATAGTTTGTTTTCTAAATCTGTGAGTGTCTTTCTCTGTGGAAATATGTTCATTTGTGTCAGTTATTAGATAACGCCTATAAGTGCTATCATAGAACACAGGTCTTTTGCTTTCCAACTTACCTCATCTTTCATGATTATCTCCAGACTCATTTGTGGTGCCTCAAAGAGCAATGGTTCATTGTCTTCCATGGCTAATATTCCATTGTGTACATGGACCACTTCTTCTTTATCCATTTACCTGTTGTTGGACATTTTGATTGCTTCACTGTCTTGGCTATTGTGAATAAGGCTGCACTGCAGCTTTTGCGGCCTGTGTCTTCTCGATTCTTGTCTTCTCAGGTGAGAGGTCCAATGGTGCGCCTGCTGGATTGAATAGTACCTCCATTTTTACTTTTAAACACAGCTCCTTTCTGTTCTCATTATTGGCTGTTACCCCTTTACGTCTCACCAGCAGGCAGAGGGTACACAGTTCTCTAAAACCCCTTCAGCATTTATTGTTTGTAGACTTTTTGCTGATGGTCAGTCGACTGGTGTAAGTTGAAACTTTTTGTAGATTAGATTGCATGCGTCTAACACTCCCTGAGGTTGAGCTTTTATCCATTTTCCTTTTTTCTAAAAAGAGTGTGAATAAAACTTAACTCTTCATAATCTCTTCTTGCAATATTTGCCTGTTTTGAATATTTTGTCCATTCCCTACTTCAGCACAAATATTTAGGGCAAGTGTCCTTTACAGCCCTGAATTCTTGTGAATGTTAAGTGACCATTAGCTGTGACTTTAAAGCTGCTCTTGCAGGATACGGCCACAAGGTTGGCAGCATTTCTCCTTTACCAAATTTGGTTACTAGGGAAACAGAGCCTTAATGGAAGTGGTGTTCTAGGTTGTATATTAGAATGGAATGTGCCAGGAAAAAGCCCTTTAACTTTATGTCTCATTACTCCTTGTTCATATTTGTAATTTACTTTTTATTTTTTATCCCAGCAAATTTGATTACAATGGTTTGTTTGTTCTAGGTGTGCAAGATGTGGTTCTATCACACATATACGTGTATCTATTCTTCCTCGCATCTTTTGCCAATATAGGTTATGACACAATGTTGAGCAGTCTTCTCCTGGTCTTCCGTACGTCTTTGGTGGTTATATATTTCACATGGTTTGTATATCTCTGTTAACCCCAATATGGTAATGTATCCAATCCTCATCCCTTTCTATTTGGTGAACCATAAGTTTTTTAATGAATCTGTGATTGCCTTTCTCTGTGGAAATATCTTCATTGGTATCAATTTTTAAGTAACTCCTGAAAGTGATATGATAGGATATGTGCCTTTTGCTTTCTCACTTACTACACGTGGCGTGATTACGTCTAGACTCATCTATGGTGCTGCAAATGGCATTGTTTCATTTTTTTCACTAGCGAATATTCCATCTGTACATGGAGGAGTTCTTCTTTGCCCACCCATCTGTTGGTGGTCTTTTTGGTTACTTCCATATCTTGGCTATTGTAATACTGGGCAATGCAGATTTGCCTGCCTGTGTCTTTCCAATTCTCTCTTCTTAGATTATAGGTGGAGGAGTGGGCCTGCTGGATCATATGGTAGCTCAATGTTTACCTTTTTAAGGCACCTCCATTCTGTTCTTATTCGTGGCCCTTTCCAACTTACGTCCCCCTTGAAGTTGAGGATATGCATTTCTCCACAACACCTTCAGCATTTATTGTTTGTAGTTTTCTTGCTCATGGTTATTCTGACAAGTGTGAGCGGATACCTCTTTGTGGTTGAATTCGCATGTGCCTCATAATCCGTTGAAATTGAGCTTTAAGGCATGTCCTTTTTATTTTTCAAGCAGTGATTACCCCTTAGTTCTTCAAAGTGTTCTCTTAAAGTACGTGTCACCTTTTGAAATGTTTTGGCCATTACCTCCCTGAAGACATTTTGAGGGCAGGTTTCATTTACAGTTCTGCAGTACTTGTTCCTATGAAATGACCATTAGCACAGGCTTTAAAACTGCTTTTGCAGCTAACTGCCAGAGGGCGGCCGCCTTTCTATGTTTCCCACCCTGGTAACTAGGGAAAAGCCCTTGCGGCCTGTGGTGTTTCTCGGTTATAAATTAGAGTGGAGTGTGCCCGGACAAACCCACACAAGCTGATGTCTCCTTACTTTTGTTGGATTTTTAAATTTAATTTTTATTTTTTATTGGAGTAATTTTCCACTGTGTACGTGGACCACTTCTTCTTTGTGCATTCCTCGGTTGATGGACATTTTCATTGCTTCCAAGTGTTGGCTATGGTAAATATTTTTGGAGTGCAGGATTGCCAGCCTGTGACTTTTTGATTCTCATGTTCTCAGGTGATAGGCCCAGCAGTGGGTGTGATTGATTGACTGGTAGCACCGTGTTTCCCTTTTCAAAGCACCCTCTTTGTGTTTTCATTAGTGGCTCTTACCACGTCCCCCTTAGAGTCGAGGGTACGCATTTCTCCACAATCGCTTCAGCATTTATTGTTTACAGCATTGATGCTAATGGCCCTTCTGGCTGCTGTGAGCTGATAGGTTTTTGTAATTTGGGTTTGCATGTCTTTGAAAATTCGTAAAACTCATCATTTTTCTCCGCCGTTTTCTTTTCTGTTAAAAAAAGGAAACAATTGGCAGTACAATATAACTCTTGAAATTGTCTTCTTTGAAGGTTGCCCTCTTTTGAATTATTTGGTCGATTTTCCACCCCAGCGTTTTTTTAGAGAGCAGGTGTCATTTCCCGAACTGCAAGTTTGGTGAATATTTAGTGACCTTTAGCAATGGGTTTAAAGCTGCTGTTGTGGGAAGTGGCCTCAAGGAGGCAGCATTTCTCCATTCCCAAATCTGGGTAGTAGGGCAGCAGAGCCTTTCTGGAAGTCGTGTTCCTAGGTTGTAAATTCCATTGGAATGTGCGTGGAGAAACCCCCATAAGTTTATGTGTCATTATTTCTTCTTGGTTTTTAAAAGTGTTTTAATTGGGGTAAAGCTTAGAATATTGTTTGTCCTAGGTGTACACAATCTGGTTCATTTGTACATTATATATGTCTATTCAAGTACAGATGCTCTTCCCATGTAAAATGTTACAGAGGGTTCCGCAGACTTCCCTTGCTATATGGTTGGCCTTTTTGAGATATGTATATCATATGTGTTTGTATACATATAGTAACACTAACCTTAATTTATCCATTCCCCCCACCTGTCGTTTTAGATGAGCATAGTTTGTTTTCTAAATCTGTGAGTGTCTTTCTCTGTGGAAATATGTTCATTTGTGTCAGTTATTAGATAACGCCTATAAGTGCTATCATAGAACACAGGTCTTTTGCTTTCCAACTTACCTCATCTTTCATGATTATCTCCAGACTCATTTGTGGTGCCTCAAAGAGCAATGGTTCATTGTCTTCCATGGCTAATATTCCATTGTGTACATGGACCACTTCTTCTTTATCTATTTACCTGTTGTTGGACATTTTGATTGCTTCACTGTCTTGGCTATTGTGAATAAGGCTGCACTGCAGCTTTTGCGGCCTGTGTCTTCTCGATACTTGTCTTCTAAGGTGAGAGGTCCAATGGTGCGCCTGCTGGATTGAATAGTACCTCCATTTTTACTTTTAAACACAGCTCCATTCTGTTCTCATTATTGGCTGTTACCCCTTTACGTCTCACCAGCAGGCAGAGGGTACACAGTTCTCTAAAACCCCTTCAGCATTTATTGTTTGTAGACTTTTTGCTGATGGTCAGTCGACTGGTGTAAGTTGAAACTTTTTGTAGATTAGATTGCATGCGTCTAACACTCCCTGAGGTTGAGCTTTTATCCATTTTCCTTTTTTTTAAAAAGAGTGTGAATAAAACTTAACTCTTCATAATCTCTTCTTGCAATATTTGCCTGTTTTGAATATTTTGTCCATTCCCTACTTCAGCACAAATATTTAGGGCAAGTGTCCTTTACAGCCCTGAATTCTTGTGAATGTTAAGTGACCATTAGCTGTGACTTTAAAGCTGCTCTTGCAGGATACGGCCACAAGGTTGGCAGCATTTCTCCTTTACCAAATTTGGTTACTAGGGAAACAGAGCCTTAATGGAAGTGGTGTTCTAGGTTGTATATTAGAATGGAATGTGCCAGGAAAAAGCCCTTTAACTTTATGTCTCATTACTCCTTGTTCATATTTGTAATTTACTTTTTATTTTTTATCCCAGCAAATTTGATTACAATGGTTTGTTTGTTCTAGGTGTGCAAGATGTGGTTCTATCACACATATACGTGTATCTATTCTTCCTCGCATCTTTTGCCAATATAGGTTATGACACAATGTTGAGCAGTCTTCTCCTGGTCTTCCGTACGTCTTTGGTGGTTATATATTTCACATGGTTTGTATATCTCTGTTAACCCCAATATGGTAATGTATCCAATCCTCATCCCTTTCTATTTGGTGAACCATAAGTTTTTTAATGAATCTGTGATTGCCTTTCTCTGTGGAAATATCTTCATTGGTATCAATTTTTAAGTAACTCCTGAAAGTGATATGATAGGATATGTGCCTTTTGCTTTCTCACTTACTACACGTGGCGTGATTACGTCTAGACTCATCTATGGTGCTGCAAATGGCATTGTTTCATTTTTTCACTAGCGAATATTCCATCTGTACATGGAGGAGTTCTTCTTTGCCCACCCATCTGTTGGTGGTCTTTTTGGTTACTTCCATATCTTGGCTATTGTAATACTGGGCAATGCAGATTTGCCTGCCTGTGTCTTTCCAATTCTCTCTTCTTAGATTATAGGTGGAGGAGTGGGCCTGCTGGATCATATGGTAGCTCAATGTTTATATTTTTAAGGCACCTCCATTCTGTTCTCATTCGTGGCCCTTTCCAACTTACGTCCCCCTTGAAGTTGAGGGTATGCATTTCTCCACAACACCTTCAGCATTTATTGTTTGTAGTTTTCTTGCTCATGGTTATTCTGACAAGTGTGAGCTGATACCTCTTTGTGGTTGAATTCGCATGTGCCTCATAATCCGTTGAAATTGAGCTTTAAGGCATGTCCTTTTTATTTTTCAAGCAGTGATTACCCCTTAGTTCTTCAAAGTGTTCTCTTAAAGTACGTGTCACCTTATGAAATGTTTTGGCCGTTACCTCCCTGAAGACATTTTGAGGGCAGGTTTCATTTACAGTTCTGCAGTACTTGTTCCTATGAAATGACCATTAGCACAGGCTTTAAAACTGCTTTTGCAGGTAACTGCCAGAGGGTGGCAGCCTTTCTATGTTCCCCACCCTGGTAACTAGGGAAAAGCCCTTGCGGCCTGTGGTATTTCTCGGTTATAAATTAGAGTGGAGTGTGCCCGGACAAACCCACACAAGCTGATGTCTCCTTACTTTTGTTGGATTTTTAAATTTAATTTTTATTTTTTATTGGAGTAATTTTCCACTGTGTACGTGGACCACTTCTTCTTTGTGCATTCCTCGGTTGATGGACATTTTCATTGCTTCCAAGTGTTGGCTATGGTAAATATTTTTGGAGTGCAGGTTTGCCAGCCTGTGACTTTTTGATTCTCATGTTCTCAGGTGATAGGCCCAGCAGTGGGTGTGATTGATTGACTGGTAGCACCGTGTTTCCCTTTTCAAAGCACCCTCTTTGTGTTTTCATTAGTGGCTCTTACCACGTCCCCCTTAGAGTCGAGGGTACGCATTTCTCCACAATCGCTTCAGCATTTATTGTTTACAGCATTGATGCTAATGGCCCTTCTGGCTGCTGTGAGCTGATAGGTTTTTGTAATTTGGGTTTGCATGTCTTTGAACATTCGTAAAACTCATCATTTTTCTCCGCCGTTTTCTTTTCTGTTAAAAAAAGGAAACAATTGGCAGTACAATATAACTCTTGAAATTGTCTTCTTTGAAGGTTGCCCTCTTTTGAATTATTTGGTCGATTTTCCACCCCAGCGTTTTTTTAGAGAGCAGGTGTCATTTCCCGAACTGCAAGTTTGGTGAATATTTAGTGACCTTTAGCAATGGGTTTAAAGCTGCTGTTGTGGGAAGTGGCCTCAAGGAGGCAGCATTTCTCCATTCCCAAATCTGGGTAGTAGGGCAGCAGAGCCTTTCTGGAAGTCGTGTTCCTAGGTTGTAAATTCCATTGGAATGTGCGTGGAGAAACCCCCATAAGTTTATGTGTCATTATTTCTTCTTGGTTTTTAAAAGTGTTTTAATTGGGGTAAAGCTTAGAATATTGTTTGTCCTAGGTGTACACAATCTGGTTCGTTTGTACATTATATATGTCTATTCAAGTACAGATCCTCTTCCCATGTAAAATGTTACAGATGGTTCCGCAGACTTCCCTTGCTATATGGTTGGTCTTTTTGAGATATGTATATCATATGTGTTTGTATACATATAGTAACACTAATCTTAATTTATCCATTCCCCCCACCTGTCGTTTTAGATGAGCATAGTTTGTTTTCTAAATCAGAGTGTCTTTCTCTGTGGAGATATGTTCATTTGTGTCAGTTATTAGGTAACGCCTATAAGTGCTACCATAGAAAACAGGTCTTTTGCTTTCCAACTTACCTCATCTTTCGTGATTATCTCCAGACTCATTTGTGGTGCCTCAAAGAGCAATGGTTCATTGTCTTCCATGGCTAATATTCCATTGTGTACATGGACCACTTCTTCTTTATCCATTTACCTGTTGTTGGACATTTTGATTGCTTCACTGTCTTGGCTATGGTGAATAAGGCTGCACTGCAGCTTTTGCGGCCTGTGTCTTCTCGATTCTTGTCTTCTCAGGTGAGAGGTCCAATGGTGCGCCTGCTGGATTGAATAGTACCTCCATTTTTACTTTTAAACACAGTTCCTTTCTGTTCTCATTATTGGCTGTTACCTCTTTACGTCTCACCAGCAGGCAGAGGGTACACAGTTCTCTAAAACCCCTTCAGCATTTATTGTTTGTAGACTTTTTGCTGATGGTCAGTCGACTGGTGTAAGTTGAAACTTTTTGTAGATTAGATTGCATGCGTCTAACACTCCCTGAGGTTGAACTTTTATCCATTTTCCTTTTTTTAAAAAAGAGTGTGAGTAAAACTTAACTCTTCATAATCTCTTCTTAAAACATTTGCCTGTTTTGAATTTTTTGTCCATTCCCTACTTCAGCACAAATATTTAGGGCAAGTGTCCTTTACAGCCCTGAGTCCTTGTGAATGTTAAGTGACCATTAGCTGTGACTTTAAAGCTGCTCTTGCAGGAAACGGCCACTAGGTGGCCGCATTTCTCCGTTACCAAATTTGGTTACTAGGGAAACAGAGCCTTAATGGAAGTGGTGTTCTAGGGTGTATATTAGAATGGAATGTGCCAGGAAAAAGCCCTTTAACTTTATGTCTCATTACTTCTTGTTCATATTTGTAATTTACTTTTTATTTTTTATCCCAGCAAATTTGATTACAATGGTTTGTTTGTTCTAGGTGCGCAAGATGTGGTTCTTTCACACATATACGTGTATCTATTCTTCCTCGCATCCTTTGCCAATGTAGGTTATGACACAATGTTGAGCAGTCTTCTCCTGGTCTTCCGTACGTCTTTGGTGGTTATATATTTCACATGGTTTGTATATCTCTGTTAACCCCAATATGGTAATGTATCCAATCCTCATCCCTTTCTATTTGGTGAACCATAAGTTTTTTAATGAATCTGTGATTGCCTTTCTCTGTGGAAATATTTTCATTGGTATCAATTTTTAAGTAACTCCTGAAAGTGATATGATAGGATATGTGCCTTTTGCTTTCTCACTTACTACACGTGGCGTGATTACGACTAGACTCATCTATGGTGCTGCAAATGGCATTGTTTCATTTTTTCACTAGCGAATATTCCATCTGTACATGGAGGAGTTCTTCTTTGCCCACCCATCTGTTGGTGGTCTTTTTGGTTACTTCCATATCTTGGCTATTGTAATACTGGGCAATGCAGATTTGCCTGCCTGTGTCTTTCCAATTCTCTCTTCTTAGATTATAGGTGGAGGAGTGGGCCTGCTGGATCATATGGTAGCTCAATGTTTATATTTTTAAGGCACCTCCATTCTGTTCTCATTCGTGGCCCTTTCCAACTTACGTCCCCCTTGAAGTTGAGGGTATGCATTTCTCCACAGCACCTTCAGCATTTATTGTTTGTAGTTTTCTTGCTCATGGTTATTCTGACAAGTGTGAGCTGATACCTCTTTGTGGTTGAATTCGCATGTGCCTCATAATCCGTTGAAATTGAGCTTTAAGGCATGTCCTTTTTATTTTTCAAGCAGTGATTACCCCTTAGTTCTTCAAAGTGTTCTCTTAAAGTACGTGTCACCTTTTGAAATGTTTTGGCCATTACCTCCCTGAAGACATTTTGAGGGCAGGTTTCATTTACAGTTCTGCAGTACTTGTTCCTATGAAATGACCATTAGCACAGGCTTTAAAACTGCTTTTGCAGGTAACTGCCAGAGGGCGGCAGCCTTTCTATGTTCCCCACCCTGGTAACTAGGGAAAAGCCCTTGCGGCCTGTGGTGTTTCTCGGTTATAAATTAGAGTGGAGTGTGCCCGGACAAACCCACACAAGCTGATGTCTCCTTACTTTTGTTGGATTTTTAAATTTAATTTTTATTTTTTATTGGAGTAATTTTCCACTGTGTACGTGGACCACTTCTTCTTTGTGCATTCCTCGGTTGATGGACATTTTCATTGCTTCCAAGTGTTGGCTATGGTAAATATTTTTGGAGTGCAGGTTTGCCAGCCTGTGACTTTTTGATTCTCATGTTCTCAGGTGATAGGCCCAGCAGTGGGTGTGATTGATTGACTGGTAGCACCGTGTTTCCCTTTTCAAAGCACCCTCTTTGTGTTTTCATTAGTGGCTCTTACCACGTCCCCCTTAGAGTCGAGGGTACGCATTTCTCCACAATCGCTTCAGCATTTATTGTTTACAGCATTGATGCTAATGGCCCTTCTGGCTGCTGTGAGCTGATAGGTTTTTGTAATTTGGGTTTGCATGTCTTTGAAAATTCGTAAAACTCATCATTTTTCTCCGCCGTTTTCTTTTCTGTTAAAAAAAGGAAACAATTGGCAGTACAATATAACTCTTGAAATTGTCTTCTTTGAAGGTTGCCCTCTTTTGAATTATTTGGTCGATTTTCCACCCCAGCGTTTTTTTAGAGAGCAGGTGTCATTTCCCGAACTGCAAGTTTGGTGAATATTTAGTGACCTTTAGCAATGGGTTTAAAGCTGCTGTTGTGGGAAGTGGCCTCAAGGAGGCAGCATTTCTCCATTCCCAAATCTGGGTAGTAGGGCAGCAGAGCCTTTCTGGAAGTCGTGTTCCTAGGTTGTAAATTCCATTGGAATGTGCGTGGAGAAACCCCCATAAGTTTATGTGTCATTATTTCTTCTTGGTTTTTAAAAGTGTTTTAATTGGGGTAAAGCTTAGAATATTGTTTGTCCTAGGTGTACACAATCTGGTTCGTTTGTACATTATATATGTCTATTCAAGTACAGATCCTCTTCCCATGTAAAATGTTACAGAGGGTTCCGCAGACTTCCCTTGCTATATGGTTGGCCTTTTTGAGATATGTATATCATATGTGTTTGTATACATATAGTAACACTAACCTTAATTTATCCATTCCCCCCACCTGTCGTTTTAGATGAGCATAGTTTGTTTTCTAAATCTGTGAGTGTCTTTCTCTGTGGAAATATGTTCATTTGTGTCAGTTATTAGATAACGCCTATAAGTGCTATCATAGAACACAGGTCTTTTGCTTTCCAACTTACCTCATCTTTCATGATTATCTCCAGACTCATTTGTGGTGCCTCAAAGAGCAATGGTTCATTGTCTTCCATGGCTAATATTCCATTGTGTACATGGACCACTTCTTCTTTATCCATTTACCTGTTGTTGGACATTTTGATTGCTTCACTGTCTTGGCTATTGTGAATAAGGCTGCACTGCAGCTTTTGCGGCCTGTGTCTTCTCGATTCTTGTCTTCTCAGGTGAGAGGTCCAATGGTGCGCCTGCTGGATTGAATAGTACCTCCATTTTTACTTTTAAACACAGCTCCTTTCTGTTCTCATTATTGGCTGTTACCCCTTTACGTCTCACCAGCAGGCAGAGGGTACACAGTTCTCTAAAACCCCTTCAGCATTTATTGTTTGTAGACTTTTTGCTGATGGTCAGTCGACTGGTGTAAGTTGAAACTTTTTGTAGATTAGATTGCATGCGTCTAACACTCCCTGAGGTTGAGCTTTTATCCATTTTCCTTTTTTTTAAAAAGAGTGTGAATAAAACTTAACTCTTCATAATCTCTTCTTGCAATATTTGCCTGTTTTGAATATTTTGTCCATTCCCTACTTCAGCACAAATATTTAGGGCAAGTGTCCTTTACAGCCCTGAATTCTTGTGAATGTTAAGTGACCATTAGCTGTGACTTTAAAGCTGCTCTTGCAGGATACGGCCACAAGGTTGGCAGCATTTCTCCTTTACCAAATTTGGTTACTAGGGAAACAGAGCCTTAATGGAAGTGGTGTTCTAGGGTGTATATTAGAATGGAATGTGCCAGGAAAAAGCCCTTTAACTTTATGTCTCATTACTCCTTGTTCATATTTGTAATTTACTTTTTATTGTTTATCCCAGCAAATTTGATTACAATGGTTTGTTTGTTCTAGGTGTGCAAGATGTGGTTCTTTCACACATATACGTGTATCTATTCTTCCTCGCATCCTTTGCCAATGTAGGTTATGACACAATGTTGAGCAGTCTTCTCCTGGTCTTCCGTACGTCTTTGGTGGTTATATATTTCACATGGTTTGTATATCTCTGTTAACCCCAATATGGTAATGTATCCAATCCTCATCCCTTTCTATTTGGTGAACCATAAGTTTTTTAATGAATCTGTGATTGCCTTTCTCTGTGGAAATATCTTCATTGGTATCAATTTTTAAGTAACTCCTGAAAGTGATATGATAGGATATGTGCCTTTTGCTTTCTCACTTACTACACGTGGCGTGATTACGTCTAGACTCATCTATGGTGCTGCAAATGGCATTGTTTCATTTTTTCACTAGCGAATATTCCATCTGTACATGGAGGAGTTCTTCTTTGCCCACCCATCTGTTGGTGGTCTTTTTGGTTACTTCCATATCTTGGCTATTGTAATACTGGGCAATGCAGATTTGCCTGCCTGTGTCTTTCCAATTCTCTCTTCTTAGATTATAGGTGGAGGAGTGGGCCTGCTGGATCATATGGTAGCTCAATGTTTATATTTTTAAGGCACCTCCATTCTGTTCTCATTCGTGGCCCTTTCCAACTTACGTCCCCCTTGAAGTTGAGGGTATGCATTTCTCCACAGCACCTTCAGCATTTATTGTTTGTAGTTTTCTTGCTCATGGTTATTCTGACAAGTGTGAGCTGATACCTCTTTGTGGTTGAATTCGCATGTGCCTCATAATCCGTTGAAATTGAGCTTTAAGGCATGTCCTTTTTATTTTTCAAGCAGTGATTACCCCTTAGTTCTTCAAAGTGTTCTCTTAAAGTACGTGTCACCTTTTGAAATGTTTTGGCCATTACCTCCCTGAAGACATTTTGAGGGCAGGTTTCATTTACAGTTCTGCAGTACTTGTTCCTATGAAATGACCATTAGCACAGGCTTTAAAACTGCTTTTGCAGGTAACTGCCAGAGGGCGGCAGCCTTTCTATGTTCCCCACCCTGGTAACTAGGGAAAAGCCCTTGCGGCCTGTGGTGTTTCTCGGTTATAAATTAGAGTGGAGTGTGCCCGGACAAACCCACACAAGCTGATGTCTCCTTACTTTTGTTGGATTTTTAAATTTAATTTTTATTTTTTATTGGAGTAATTTTCCACTGTGTACGTGGACCACTTCTTCTTTGTGCATTCCTCGGTTGATGGACATTTTCATTGCTTCCAAGTGTTGGCTATGGTAAATATTTTTGGAGTGCAGGTTTGCCAGCCTGTGACTTTTTGATTCTCATGTTCTCAGGTGATAGGCCCAGCAGTGGGTGTGATTGATTGACTGGTAGCACCGTGTTTCCCTTTTCAAAGCACCCTCTTTGTGTTTTCATTAGTGGCTCTTACCACGTCCCCCTTAGAGTCGAGGGTACGCATTTCTCCACAATCGCTTCAGCATTTATTGTTTACAGCATTTATGCTAATGGCCCTTCTGGCTGCTGTGAGCTGATAGGTTTTTGTAATTTGGGTTTGCATGTCTTTGAAAATTCGTAAAACTCATCATTTTTCTCCGCCGTTTTCTTTTCTGTTAAAAAAAGGAAACAATTGGCAGTACAATATAACTCTTGAAATTGTCTTCTTTGAAGGTTGCCCTCTTTTGAATTATTTGGTCGATTTTCCACCCCAGCGTTTTTTTAGAGAGCAGGTGTCATTTCCCGAACTGCAAGTTTGGTGAATATTTAGTGACCTTTAGCAATGGGTTTAAAGCTGCTGTTGTGGGAAGTGGCCTCAAGGAGGCAGCATTTCTCCATTCCCAAATCTGGGTAGTAGGGCAGCAGAGCCTTTCTGGAAGTCGTGTTCCTAGGTTGTAAATTCCATTGGAATGTGCGTGGAGAAACCCCCATAAGTTTATGTGTCATTATTTCTTCTTGGTTTTTAAAAGTGTTTTAATTGGGGTAAAGCTTAGAATATTGTTTGTCCTAGGTGTACACAATCTGGTTCATTTGTACATTATATATGTCTATTCAAGTACAGATGCTCTTCCCATGTAAAATGTTACAGAGGGTTCCGCAGACTTCCCTTGCTATATGGTTGGCCTTTTTGAGATATGTATATCATATGTGTTTGTATACATATAGTAACACTAACCTTAATTTATCCATTCCCCCCACCTGTCGTTTTAGATGAGCATAGTTTGTTTTCTAAATCTGTGAGTGTCTTTCTCTGTGGAAATATGTTCATTTGTGTCAGTTATTAGATAACGCCTATAAGTGCTATCATAGAACACAGGTCTTTTGCTTTCCAACTTACCTCATCTTTCATGATTATCTCCAGACTCATTTGTGGTGCCTCAAAGAGCAATGGTTCATTGTCTTCCATGGCTAATATTCCATTGTGTACATGGACCACTTCTTCTTTATCCATTTACCTGTTGTTGGACATTTTGATTGCTTCACTGTCTTGGCTATTGTGAATAAGGCTGCACTGCAGCTTTTGCGGCCTGTGTCTTCTCGATTCTTGTCTTCTCAGGTGAGAGGTCCAATGGTGCGCCTGCTGGATTGAATAGTACCTCCATTTTTACTTTTAAACACAGCTCCTTTCTGTTCTCATTATTGGCTGTTACCCCTTTACGTCTCACCAGCAGGCAGAGGGTACACAGTTCTCTAAAACCCCTTCAGCATTTATTGTTTGTAGACTTTTTGCTGATGGTCAGTCGACTGGTGTAAGTTGAAACTTTTTGTAGATTAGATTGCATGCGTCTAACACTCCCTGAGGTTGAGCTTTTATCCATTTTCCTTTTTTTTAAAAAGAGTGTGAATAAAACTTAACTCTTCATAATCTCTTCTTGCAATATTTGCCTGTTTTGAATATTTTGTCCATTCCCTACTTCAGCACAAATATTTAGGGCAAGTGTCCTTTACAGCCCTGAATTCTTGTGAATGTTAAGTGACCATTAGCTGTGACTTTAAAGCTGCTCTTGCAGGATACGGCCACAAGGTTGGCAGCATTTCTCCTTTACCAAATTTGGTTACTAGGGAAACAGAGCCTTAATGGAAGTGGTGTTCTAGGGTGTATATTAGAATGGAATGTGCCAGGAAAAAGCCCTTTAACTTTATGTCTCATTACTCCTTGTTCATATTTGTAATTTACTTTTTATTGTTTATCCCAGCAAATTTGATTACAATGGTTTGTTTGTTGTAGGTGTGCAAGATGTGGTTCTTTCACACATATACGTGTATCTATTCTTCCTCGCATCCTTTGCCAATGTAGGTTATGACACAATGTTGAGCAGTCTTCTCCTGGTCTTCCGTACGTCTTTGGTGGTTATATATTTCACATGGTTTGTATATCTCTGTTAACCCCAATATGGTAATGTATCCAATCCTCATCCCTTTCTATTTGGTGAACCATAAGTTTTTTAATGAATCTGTGATTGCCTTTCTCTGTGGAAATATTTTCATTGGTATCAATTTTTAAGTAACTCCTGAAAGTGATATGATAGGATATGTGCCTTTTGCTTTCTCACTTACTACACGTGGCGTGATTACGACTAGACTCATCTATGGTGCTGCAAATGGCATTGTTTCATTTTTTCACTAGCGAATATTCCATCTGTACATGGAGGAGTTCTTCTTTGCCCACCCATCTGTTGGTGGTCTTTTTGGTTACTTCCATATCTTGGCTATTGTAATACTGGGCAATGCAGATTTGCCTGCCTGTGTCTTTCCAATTCTCTCTTCTTAGATTATAGGTGGAGGAGTGGGCCTGCTGGATCATATGGTAGCTCAATGTTTATATTTTTAAGGCACCTCCATTCTGTTCTCATTCGTGGCCCTTTCCAACTTACGTCCCCCTTGAAGTTGAGGGTATGCATTTCTCCACAGCACCTTCAGCATTTATTGTTTGTAGTTTTCTTGCTCATGGTTATTCTGACAAGTGTGAGCTGATACCTCTTTGTGGTTGAATTCGCATGTGCCTCATAATCCGTTGAAATTGAGCTTTAAGGCATGTCCTTTTTATTTTTCAAGCAGTGATTACCCCTTAGTTCTTCAAAGTGTTCTCTTAAAGTACGTGTCACCTTTTGAAATGTTTTGGCCATTACCTCCCTGAAGACATTTTGAGGGCAGGTTTCATTTACAGTTCTGCAGTACTTGTTCCTATGAAATGACCATTAGCACAGGCTTTAAAACTGCTTTTGCAGGTAACTGCCAGAGGGCGGCAGCCTTTCTATGTTCCCCACCCTGGTAACTAGGGAAAAGCCCTTGCGGCCTGTGGTGTTTCTCGGTTATAAATTAGAGTGGAGTGTGCCCGGACAAACCCACACAAGCTGATGTCTCCTTACTTTTGTTGGATTTTTAAATTTAATTTTTATTTTTTATTGGAGTAATTTTCCACTGTGTACGTGGACCACTTCTTCTTTGTGCATTCCTCGGTTGATGGACATTTTCATTGCTTCCAAGTGTTGGCTATGGTAAATATTTTTGGAGTGCAGGTTTGCCAGCCTGTGACTTTTTGATTCTCATGTTCTCAGGTGATAGGCCCAGCAGTGGGTGTGATTGATTGACTGGTAGCACCGTGTTTCCCTTTTCAAAGCACCCTCTTTGTGTTTTCATTAGTGGCTCTTACCACGTCCCCCTTAGAGTCGAGGGTACGCATTTCTCCACAATCGCTTCAGCATTTATTGTTTACAGCATTTATGCTAATGGCCCTTCTGGCTGCTGTGAGCTGATAGGTTTTTGTAATTTGGGTTTGCATGTCTTTGAAAATTCGTAAAACTCATCATTTTTCTCCGCCGTTTTCTTTTCTGTTAAAAAAAGGAAACAATTGGCAGTACAATATAACTCTTGAAATTGTCTTCTTTGAAGGTTGCCCTCTTTTGAATTATTTGGTCGATTTTCCACGCCAGCGTTTTTTTAGAGAGCAGGTGTCATTTCCCGAACTGCAAGTTTGGTGAATATTTAGTGACCTTTAGCAATGGGTTTAAAGCTGCTGTTGTGGGAAGTGGCCTCAAGGAGGCAGCATTTCTCCATTCCCAAATCTGGGTAGTAGGGCAGCAGAGCCTTTCTGGAAGTCGTGTTCCTAGGTTGTAAATTCCATTGGAATGTGCGTGGAGAAACCCCCATAAGTTTATGTGTCATTATTTCTTCTTGGTTTTTAAAAGTGTTTTAATTGGGGTAAAGCTTAGAATATTGTTTGTCCTAGGTGTACACAATCTGGTTCGTTTGTACATTATATATGTCTATTCAAGTACAGATCCTCTTCCCATGTAAAATGTTACAGATGGTTCCGCAGACTTCCCTTGCTATATGGTTGGTCTTTTTGAGATATGTATATCATATGTGTTTGTATACATATAGTAACACTAATCTTAATTTATCCATTCCCCCCACCTGTCGTTTTAGATGAGCATAGTTTGTTTTCTAAATCAGAGTGTCTTTCTCTGTGGAGATATGTTCATTTGTGTCAGTTATTAGGTAACGCCTATAAGTGCTACCATAGAAAACAGGTCTTTTGCTTTCCAACTTACCTCATCTTTCGTGATTATCTCCAGACTCATTTGTGGTGCCTCAAAGAGCAATGGTTCATTGTCTTCCATGGCTAATATTCCATTGTGTACATGGACCACTTCTTCTTTATCCATTTACCTGTTGTTGGACATTTTGATTGCTTCACTGTCTTGGCTATGGTGAATAAGGCTGCACTGCAGCTTTTGCGGCCTGTGTCTTCTCGATTCTTGTCTTCTCAGGTGAGAGGTCCAATGGTGCGCCTGCTGGATTGAATAGTACCTCCATTTTTACTTTTAAACACAGTTCCTTTCTGTTCTCATTATTGGCTGTTACCTCTTTACGTCTCACCAGCAGGCAGAGGGTACACAGTTCTCTAAAACCCCTTCAGCATTTATTGTTTGTAGACTTTTTGCTGATGGTCAGTCGACTGGTGTAAGTTGAAACTTTTTGTAGATTAGATTGCATGCGTCTAACACTCCCTGAGGTTGAACTTTTATCCATTTTCCTTTTTTTAAAAAAGAGTGTGAGTAAAACTTAACTCTTCATAATCTCTTCTTGAAACATTTGCCTGTTTTGAATTTTTTGTCCATTCCCTACTTCAGCACAAATATTTAGGGCAAGTGTCCTTTACAGCCCTGAGTCCTTGTGAATGTTAAGTGACCATTAGCTGTGACTTTAAAGCTGCTCTTGCAGGAAACGGCCACTAGGTGGCCGCATTTCTCCGTTACCAAATTTGGTTACTAGGGAAACAGAGCCTTAATGGAAGTGGTGTTCTAGGGTGTATATTAGAATGGAATGTGCCAGGAAAAAGCCCTTTAACTTTATGTCTCATTACTTCTTGTTCATATTTGTAATTTACTTTTTATTTTTTATCCCAGCAAATTTGATTACAATGGTTTGTTTGTTCTAGGTGTGCAAGATGTGGTTCTTTCACACATATACGTGTATCTATTCTTCCTCGCATCCTTTGCCAATGTAGGTTATGACACAATGTTGAGCAGTCTTCTCCTGGTCTTCCGTACGTCTTTGGTGGTTATATATTTCACATGGTTTGTATATCTCTGTTAACCCCAATATGGTAATGTATCCAATCCTCATCCCTTTCTATTTGGTGAACCATAAGTTTTTTAATGAATCTGTGATTGCCTTTCTCTGTGGAAATATTTTCATTGGTATCAATTTTTAAGTAACTCCTGAAAGTGATATGATAGGATATGTGCCTTTTGCTTTCTCACTTACTACACGTGGCGTGATTATGACTAGACTCATCTATGGTGCTGCAAATGGCATTGTTTCATTTTTTCACTAGCGAATATTCCATCTGTACATGGAGGAGTTCTTCTTTGCCCACCCATCTGTTGGTGGTCTTTTTGGTTACTTCCATATCTTGGCTATTGTAATACTGGGCAATGCAGATTTGCCTGCCTGTGTCTTTCCAATTCTCTCTTCTTAGATTATAGGTGGAGGAGTGGGCCTGCTGGATCATATGGTAGCTCAATGTTTATATTTTTAAGGCACCTCCATTCTGTTCTCATTCGTGGCCCTTTCCAACTTACGTCCCCCTTGAAGTTGAGGGTATGCATTTCTCCACAGCACCTTCAGCATTTATTGTTTGTAGTTTTCTTGCTCATGGTTATTCTGACAAGTGTGAGCTGATACCTCTTTGTGGTTGAATTCGCATGTGCCTCATAATCCGTTGAAATTGAGCTTTAAGGCATGTCCTTTTTATTTTTCAAGCAGTGATTACCCCTTAGTTCTTCAAAGTGTTCTCTTAAAGTACGTGTCACCTTTTGAAATGTTTTGGCCATTACCTCCCTGAAGACATTTTGAGGGCAGGTTTCATTTACAGTTCTGCAGTACTTGTTCCTATGAAATGACCATTAGCACAGGCTTTAAAACTGCTTTTGCAGGTAACTGCCAGAGGGCGGCAGCCTTTCTATGTTCCCCACCCTGGTAACTAGGGAAAAGCCCTTGCGGCCTGTGGTGTTTCTCGGTTATAAATTAGAGTGGAGTGTGCCCGGACAAACCCACACAAGCTGATGTCTCCTTACTTTTGTTGGATTTTTAAATTTAATTTTTATTTTTTATTGGAGTAATTTTCCACTGTGTACGTGGATCACTTCTTCTTTGTGCATTCCTCGGTTGATGGACATTTTCATTGCTTCCAAGTGTTGGCTATGGTAAATATTTTTGGAGTGCAGGTTTGCCAGCCTGTGACTTTTTGATTCTCATGTTCTCAGGTGATAGGCCCAGCAGTGGGTGTGATTGATTGACTGGTAGCACCGTGTTTCCCTTTTCAAAGCACCCTCTTTGTGTTTTCATTAGTGGCTCTTACCACGTCCCCCTTAGAGTCGAGGGTACGCATTTCTCCACAATCGCTTCAGCATTTATTGTTTACAGCATTTATGCTAATGGCCCTTCTGGCTGCTGTGAGCTGATAGGTTTTTGTAATTTGGGTTTGCATGTCTTTGAAAATTCGTAAAACTCATCATTTTTCTCCGCCGTTTTCTTTTCTGTTAAAAAAAGGAAACAATTGGCAGTACAATATAACTCTTGAAATTGTCTTCTTTGAAGGTTGCCCTCTTTTGAATTATTTGGTCGATTTTCCACCCCAGCGTTTTTTTAGAGAGCAGGTGTCATTTCCCGAACTGCAAGTTTGGTGAATATTTAGTGACCTTTAGCAATGGGTTTAAAGCTGCTGTTGTGGGAAGTGGCCTCAAGGAGGCAGCATTTCTCCATTCCCAAATCTGGGTAGTAGGGCAGCAGAGCCTTTCTGGAAGTCGTGTTCCTAGGTTGTAAATTCCATTGGAATGTGCGTGGAGAAACCCCCATAAGTTTATGTGTCATTATTTCTTCTTGGTTTTTAAAAGTGTTTTAATTGGGGTAAAGCTTAGAATATTGTTTGTCCTAGGTGTACACAATCTGGTTCATTTGTACATTATATATGTCTATTCAAGTACAGATGCTCTTCCCATGTAAAATGTTACAGAGGGTTCCGCAGACTTCCCTTGCTATATGGTTGGCCTTTTTGAGATATGTATATCATATGTGTTTGTATACATATAGTAACACTAACCTTAATTTATCCATTCCCCCCACCTGTCGTTTTAGATGAGCATAGTTTGTTTTCTAAATCTGTGAGTGTCTTTCTCTGTGGAAATATGTTCATTTGTGTCAGTTATTAGATAACGCCTATAAGTGCTATCATAGAACACAGGTCTTTTGCTTTCCAACTTACCTCATCTTTCATGATTATCTCCAGACTCATTTGTGGTGCCTCAAAGAGCAATGGTTCATTGTCTTCCATGGCTAATATTCCATTGTGTACATGGACCACTTCTTCTTTATCCATTTACCTGTTGTTGGACATTTTGATTGCTTCACTGTCTTGGCTATTGTGAATAAGGCTGCACTGCAGCTTTTGCGGCCTGTGTCTTCTCGATTCTTGTCTTCTCAGGTGAGAGGTCCAATGGTGCGCCTGCTGGATTGAATAGTACCTCCATTTTTACTTTTAAACACAGCTCCTTTCTGTTCTCATTATTGGCTGTTACCCCTTTACGTCTCACCAGCAGGCAGAGGGTACACAGTTCTCTAAAACCCCTTCAGCATTTATTGTTTGTAGACTTTTTGCTGATGGTCAGTCGACTGGTGTAAGTTGAAACTTTTTGTAGATTAGATTGCATGCGTCTAACACTCCCTGAGGTTGAGCTTTTATCCATTTTCCTTTTTTTTAAAAAGAGTGTGAATAAAACTTAACTCTTCATAATCTCTTCTTGCAATATTTGCCTGTTTTGAATATTTTGTCCATTCCCTACTTCAGCACAAATATTTAGGGCAAGTGTCCTTTACAGCCCTGAATTCTTGTGAATGTTAAGTGACCATTAGCTGTGACTTTAAAGCTGCTCTTGCAGGATACGGCCACAAGGTTGGCAGCATTTCTCCTTTACCAAATTTGGTTACTAGGGAAACAGAGCCTTAATGGAAGTGGTGTTCTAGGGTGTATATTAGAATGGAATGTGCCAGGAAAAAGCCCTTTAACTTTATGTCTCATTACTCCTTGTTCATATTTGTAATTTACTTTTTATTGTTTATCCCAGCAAATTTGATTACAATGGTTTGTTTGTTGTAGGTGTGCAAGATGTGGTTCTTTCACACATATACGTGTATCTATTCTTCCTCGCATCCTTTGCCAATGTAGGTTATGACACAATGTTGAGCAGTCTTCTCCTGGTCTTCCGTACGTCTTTGGGGGTTATATATTTCACATGGTTTGTATATCTCTGTTAACCCCAATATGGTAATGTATCCAATCCTCATCCCTTTCTATTTGGTGAACCATAAGTTTTTTAATGAATCTGTGATTGCCTTTCTCTGTGGAAATATCTTCATTGGTATCAATTTTTAAGTAACTCCTGAAAGTGATATGATAGGATATGTGCCTTTTGCTTTCTCACTTACTACACGTGGCGTGATTACGTCTAGACTCATCTATGGTGCTGCAAATGGCATTGTTTCATTTTTTCACTAGCGAATATTCCATCTGTACATGGAGGAGTTCTTCTTTGCCCACCCATCTGTTGGTGGTCTTTTTGGTTACTTCCATATCTTGGCTATTGTAATACTGGGCAATGCAGATTTGCCTGCCTGTGTCTTTCCAATTCTCTCTTCTTAGATTATAGGTGGAGGAGTGGGCCTGCTGGATCATATGGTAGCTCAATGTTTATATTTTTAAGGCACCTCCATTCTGTTCTCATTCGTGGCCCTTTCCAACTTACGTCCCCCTTGAAGTTGAGGGTATGCATTTCTCCACAACACCTTCAGCATTTATTGTTTGTAGTTTTCTTGCTCATGGTTATTCTGACAAGTGTGAGCTGATACCTCTTTGTGGTTGAATTCGCATGTGCCTCATAATCCGTTGAAATTGAGCTTTAAGGCATGTCCTTTTTATTTTTCAAGCAGTGATTACCCCTTAGTTCTTCAAAGTGTTCTCTTAAAGTACGTGTCACCTTTTGAAATGTTTTGGCCGTTACCTCCCTGAAGACATTTTGAGGGCAGGTTTCATTTACAGTTCTGCAGTACTTGTTCCTATGAAATGACCATTAGCACAGGCTTTAAAACTGCTTTTGCAGCTAACTGCCAGAGGGCGGCAGCCTTTCTATGTTCCCCACCCTGGTAACTAGGGAAAAGCCCTTGCGGCCTGTGGTGTTTCTCGGTTATAAATTAGAGTGGAGTGTGCCCGGACAAACCCACACAAGCTGATGTCTCCTTACTTTTGTTGGATTTTTAAATTTAATTTTTATTTTTTATTGGAGTAATTTTCCACTGTGTACGTGGATCACTTCTTCTTTGTGCATTCCTCGGTTGATGGACATTTTCATTGCTTCCAAGTGTTGGCTATGGTAAATATTTTTGGAGTGCAGGTTTGCCAGCCTGTGACTTTTTGATTCTCATGTTCTCAGGTGATAGGCCCAGCAGTGGGTGTGATTGATTGACTGGTAGCACCGTGTTTCCCTTTTCAAAGCACCCTCTTTGTGTTTTCATTAGTGGCTCTTACCACGTCCCCCTTAGAGTCGAGGGTACGCATTTCTCCACAATCGCTTCAGCATTTATTGTTTACAGCATTTATGCTAATGGCCCTTCTGGCTGCTGTGAGCTGATAGGTTTTTGTAATTTGGGTTTGCATGTCTTTGAAAATTCGTAAAACTCATCATTTTTCTCCGCCGTTTTCTTTTCTGTTAAAAAAAGGAAACAATTGGCAGTACAATATAACTCTTGAAATTGTCTTCTTTGAAGGTTGCCCTCTTTTGAATTATTTGGTCGATTTTCCACCCCAGCGTTTTTTTAGAGAGCAGGTGTCATTTCCCGAACTGCAAGTTTGGTGAATATTTAGTGACCTTTAGCAATGGGTTTAAAGCTGCTGTTGTGGGAAGTGGCCTCAAGGAGGCAGCATTTCTCCATTCCCAAATCTGGGTAGTAGGGCAGCAGAGCCTTTCTGGAAGTCGTGTTCCTAGGTTGTAAATTCCATTGGAATGTGCGTGGAGAAACCCCCATAAGTTTATGTGTCATTATTTCTTCTTGGTTTTTAAAAGTGTTTTAATTGGGGTAAAGCTTAGAATATTGTTTGTCCTAGGTGTACACAATCTGGTTCATTTGTACATTATATATGTCTATTCAAGTACAGATGCTCTTCCCATGTAAAATGTTACAGAGGGTTCCGCAGACTTCCCTTGCTATATGGTTGGCCTTTTTGAGATATGTATATCATATGTGTTTGTATACATATAGTAACACTAACCTTAATTTATCCATTCCCCCCACCTGTCGTTTTAGATGAGCATAGTTTGTTTTCTAAATCTGTGAGTGTCTTTCTCTGTGGAAATATGTTCATTTGTGTCAGTTATTAGATAACGCCTATAAGTGCTATCATAGAACACAGGTCTTTTGCTTTCCAACTTACCTCATCTTTCATGATTATCTCCAGACTCATTTGTGGTGCCTCAAAGAGCAATGGTTCATTGTCTTCCATGGCTAATATTCCATTGTGTACATGGACCACTTCTTCTTTATCCATTTACCTGTTGTTGGACATTTTGATTGCTTCACTGTCTTGGCTATTGTGAATAAGGCTGCACTGCAGCTTTTGCGGCCTGTGTCTTCTCGATTCTTGTCTTCTCAGGTGAGAGGTCCAATGGTGCGCCTGCTGGATTGAATAGTACCTCCATTTTTACTTTTAAACACAGCTCCTTTCTGTTCTCATTATTGGCTGTTACCCCTTTACGTCTCACCAGCAGGCAGAGGGTACACAGTTCTCTAAAACCCCTTCAGCATTTATTGTTTGTAGACTTTTTGCTGATGGTCAGTCGACTGGTGTAAGTTGAAACTTTTTGTAGATTAGATTGCATGCGTCTAACACTCCCTGAGGTTGAGCTTTTATCCATTTTCCTTTTTTTTAAAAAGAGTGTGAATAAAACTTAACTCTTCATAATCTCTTCTTGCAATATTTGCCTGTTTTGAATATTTTGTCCATTCCCTACTTCAGCACAAATATTTAGGGCAAGTGTCCTTTACAGCCCTGAATTCTTGTGAATGTTAAGTGACCATTAGCTGTGACTTTAAAGCTGCTCTTGCAGGATACGGCCACAAGGTTGGCAGCATTTCTCCTTTACCAAATTTGGTTACTAGGGAAACAGAGCCTTAATGGAAGTGGTGTTCTAGGGTGTATATTAGAATGGAATGTGCCAGGAAAAAGCCCTTTAACTTTATGTCTCATTACTCCTTGTTCATATTTGTAATTTACTTTTTATTGTTTATCCCAGCAAATTTGATTACAATGGTTTGTTTGTTGTAGGTGTGCAAGATGTGGTTCTTTCACACATATACGTGTATCTATTCTTCCTCGCATCCTTTGCCAATGTAGGTTATGACACAATGTTGAGCAGTCTTCTCCTGGTCTTCCGTACGTCTTTGGGGGTTATATATTTCACATGGTTTGTATATCTCTGTTAACCCCAATATGGTAATGTATCCAATCCTCATCCCTTTCTATTTGGTGAACCATAAGTTTTTTAATGAATCTGTGATTGCCTTTCTCTGTGGAAATATCTTCATTGGTATCAATTTTTAAGTAACTCCTGAAAGTGATATGATAGGATATGTGCCTTTTGCTTTCTCACTTACTACACGTGGCGTGATTACGTCTAGACTCATCTATGGTGCTGCAAATGGCATTGTTTCATTTTTTCACTAGCGAATATTCCATCTGTACATGGAGGAGTTCTTCTTTGCCCACCCATCTGTTGGTGGTCTTTTTGGTTACTTCCATATCTTGGCTATTGTAATACTGGGCAATGCAGATTTGCCTGCCTGTGTCTTTCCAATTCTCTCTTCTTAGATTATAGGTGGAGGAGTGGGCCTGCTGGATCATATGGTAGCTCAATGTTTATATTTTTAAGGCACCTCCATTCTGTTCTCATTCGTGGCCCTTTCCAACTTACGTCCCCCTTGAAGTTGAGGGTATGCATTTCTCCACAACACCTTCAGCATTTATTGTTTGTAGTTTTCTTGCTCATGGTTATTCTGACAAGTGTGAGCTGATACCTCTTTGTGGTTGAATTCGCATGTGCCTCATAATCCGTTGAAATTGAGCTTTAAGGCATGTCCTTTTTATTTTTCAAGCAGTGATTACCCCTTAGTTCTTCAAAGTGTTCTCTTAAAGTACGTGTCACCTTTTGAAATGTTTTGGCCGTTACCTCCCTGAAGACATTTTGAGGGCAGGTTTCATTTACAGTTCTGCAGTACTTGTTCCTATGAAATGACCATTAGCACAGGCTTTAAAACTGCTTTTGCAGCTAACTGCCAGAGGGCGGCAGCCTTTCTATGTTCCCCACCCTGGTAACTAGGGAAAAGCCCTTGCGGCCTGTGGTGTTTCTCGGTTATAAATTAGAGTGGAGTGTGCCCGGACAAACCCACACAAGCTGATGTCTCCTTACTTTTGTTGGATTTTTAAATTTAATTTTTATTTTTTATTGGAGTAATTTTCCACTGTGTACGTGGACCACTTCTTCTTTGTGCATTCCTCGGTTGATGGACATTTTCATTGCTTCCAAGTGTTGGCTATGGTAAATATTTTTGGAGTGCAGGTTTGCCAGCCTGTGACTTTTTGATTCTCATGTTCTCAGGTGATAGGCCCAGCAGTGGGTGTGATTGATTGACTGGTAGCACCGTGTTTCCCTTTTCAAAGCACCCTCTTTGTGTTTTCATTAGTGGCTCTTACCACGTCCCCCTTAGAGTCGAGGGTACGCATTTCTCCACAATCGCTTCAGCATTTATTGTTTACAGCATTGATGCTAATGGCCCTTCTGGCTGCTGTGAGCTGATAGGTTTTTGTAATTTGGGTTTGCATGTCTTTGAAAATTCGTAAAACTCATCATTTTTCTCCGCCGTTTTCTTTTCTGTTAAAAAAAGGAAACAATTGGCAGTACAATATAACTCTTGAAATTGTCTTCTTTGAAGGTTGCCCTCTTTTGAATTATTTGGTCGATTTTCCACGCCAGCGTTTTTTTAGAGAGCAGGTGTCATTTCCCGAACTGCAAGTTTGGTGAATATTTAGTGACCTTTAGCAATGGGTTTAAAGCTGCTGTTGTGGGAAGTGGCCTCAAGGAGGCAGCATTTCTCCATTCCCAAATCTGGGTAGTAGGGCAGCAGAGCCTTTCTGGAAGTCGTGTTCCTAGGTTGTAAATTCCATTGGAATGTGCGTGGAGAAACCCCCATAAGTTTATGTGTCATTATTTCTTCTTGGTTTTTAAAAGTGTTTTAATTGGGGTAAAGCTTAGAATATTGTTTGTCCTAGGTGTACACAATCTGGTTCATTTGTACATTATATATGTCTATTCAAGTACAGATGCTCTTCCCATGTAAAATGTTACAGAGGGTTCCGCAGACTTCCCTTGCTATATGGTTGGCCTTTTTGAGATATGTATATCATATGTGTTTGTATACATATAGTAACACTAACCTTAATTTATCCATTCCCCCCACCTGTCGTTTTAGATGAGCATAGTTTGTTTTCTAAATCTGTGAGTGTCTTTCTCTGTGGAAATATGTGCATTTGTGTCAGTTATTAGATAACGCCTATAAGTGCTATCATAGAACACAGGTCTTTTGCTTTCCAACTTACCTCATCTTTCATGATTATCTCCAGACTCATTTGTGGTGCCTCAAAGAGCAATGGTTCATTGTCTTCCATGGCTAATATTCCATTGTGTACATGGACCACTTCTTCTTTATCCATTTACCTGTTGTTGGACATTTTGATTGCTTCACTGTCTTGGCTATTGTGAATAAGGCTGCACTGCAGCTTTTGCGGCCTGTGTCTTCTCGATTCTTGTCTTCTCAGGTGAGAGGTCCAATGGTGCGCCTGCTGGATTGAATAGTACCTCCATTTTTACTTTTAAACACAGCTCCTTTCTGTTCTCATTATTGGCTGTTACCCCTTTACGTCTCACCAGCAGGCAGAGGGTACACAGTTCTCTAAAACCCCTTCAGCATTTATTGTTTGTAGACTTTTTGCTGATGGTCAGTCGACTGGTGTAAGTTGAAACTTTTTGTAGATTAGATTGCATGCGTCTAACACTCCCTGAGGTTGAACTTTTATCCATTTTCCTTTTTTTTAAAAAGAGTGTGAATAAAACTTAACTCTTCATAATCTCTTCTTGCAATATTTGCCTGTTTTGAATATTTTGTCCATTCCCTACTTCAGCACAAATATTTAGGGCAAGTGTCCTTTACAGCCCTGAATTCTTGTGAATGTTAAGTGACCATTAGCTGTGACTTTAAAGCTGCTCTTGCAGGATACGGCCACAAGGTTGGCAGCATTTCTCCTTTACCAAATTTGGTTACTAGGGAAACAGAGCCTTAATGGAAGTGGTGTTCTAGGGTGTATATTAGAATGGAATGTGCCAGGAAAAAGCCCTTTAACTTTATGTCTCATTACTCCTTGTTCATATTTGTAATTTACTTTTTATTGTTTATCCCAGCAAATTTGATTACAATGGTTTGTTTGTTGTAGGTGTGCAAGATGTGGTTCTTTCACACATATACGTGTATCTATTCTTCCTCGCATCCTTTGCCAATGTAGGTTATGACACAATGTTGAGCAGTCTTCTCCTGGTCTTCCGTACGTCTTTGGTGGTTATATATTTCACATGGTTTGTATATCTCTGTTAACCCCAATATGGTAATGTATCCAATCCTCATCCCTTTCTATTTGGTGAACCATAAGTTTTTTAATGAATCTGTGATTGCCTTTCTCTGTGGAAATATTTTCATTGGTATCAATTTTTAAGTAACTCCTGAAAGTGATATGATAGGATATGTGCCTTTTGCTTTCTCACTTACTACACGTGGCGTGATTACGACTAGACTCATCTATGGTGCTGCAAATGGCATTGTTTCATTTTTTCACTAGCGAATATTCCATCTGTACATGGAGGAGTTCTTCTTTGCCCACCCATCTGTTGGTGGTCTTTTTGGTTACTTCCATATCTTGGCTATTGTAATACTGGGCAATGCAGATTTGCCTGCCTGTGTCTTTCCAATTCTCTCTTCTTAGATTATAGGTGGAGGAGTGGGCCTGCTGGATCATATGGTAGCTCAATGTTTATATTTTTAAGGCACCTCCATTCTGTTCTCATTCGTGGCCCTTTCCAACTTACGTCCCCCTTGAAGTTGAGGGTATGCATTTCTCCACAGCACCTTCAGCATTTATTGTTTGTAGTTTTCTTGCTCATGGTTATTCTGACAAGTGTGAGCTGATACCTCTTTGTGGTTGAATTCGCATGTGCCTCATAATCCGTTGAAATTGAGCTTTAAGGCATGTCCTTTTTATTTTTCAAGCAGTGATTACCCCTTAGTTCTTCAAAGTGTTCTCTTAAAGTACGTGTCACCTTTTGAAATGTTTTGGCCATTACCTCCCTGAAGACATTTTGAGGGCAGGTTTCATTTACAGTTCTGCAGTACTTGTTCCTATGAAATGACCATTAGCACAGGCTTTAAAACTGCTTTTGCAGGTAACTGCCAGAGGGCGGCAGCCTTTCTATGTTCCCCACCCTGGTAACTAGGGAAAAGCCCTTGCGGCCTGTGGTGTTTCTCGGTTATAAATTAGAGTGGAGTGTGCCCGGACAAACCCACACAAGCTGATGTCTCCTTACTTTTGTTGGATTTTTAAATTTAATTTTTATTTTTTATTGGAGTAATTTTCCACTGTGTACGTGGACCACTTCTTCTTTGTGCATTCCTCGGTTGATGGACATTTTCATTGCTTCCAAGTGTTGGCTATGGTAAATATTTTTGGAGTGCAGGTTTGCCAGCCTGTGACTTTTTGATTCTCATGTTCTCAGGTGATAGGCCCAGCAGTGGGTGTGATTGATTGACTGGTAGCACCGTGTTTCCCTTTTCAAAGCACCCTCTTTGTGTTTTCATTAGTGGCTCTTACCACGTCCCCCTTAGAGTCGAGGGTACGCATTTCTCCACAATCGCTTCAGCATTTATTGTTTACAGCATTGATGCTAATGGCCCTTCTGGCTGCTGTGAGCTGATAGGTTTTTGTAATTTGGGTTTGCATGTCTTTGAAAATTCGTAAAACTCATCATTTTTCTCCGCCGTTTTCTTTTCTGTTAAAAAAAGGAAACAATTGGCAGTACAATATAACTCTTGAAATTGTCTTCTTTGAAGGTTGCCCTCTTTTGAATTATTTGGTCGATTTTCCACGCCAGCGTTTTTTTAGAGAGCAGGTGTCATTTCCCGAACTGCAAGTTTGGTGAATATTTAGTGACCTTTAGCAATGGGTTTAAAGCTGCTGTTGTGGGAAGTGGCCTCAAGGAGGCAGCATTTCTCCATTCCCAAATCTGGGTAGTAGGGCAGCAGAGCCTTTCTGGAAGTCGTGTTCCTAGGTTGTAAATTCCATTGGAATGTGCGTGGAGAAACCCCCATAAGTTTATGTGTCATTATTTCTTCTTGGTTTTTAAAAGTGTTTTAATTGGGGTAAAGCTTAGAATATTGTTTGTCCTAGGTGTACACAATCTGGTTCGTTTGTACATTATATATGTCTATTCAAGTACAGATCCTCTTCCCATGTAAAATGTTACAGATGGTTCCGCAGACTTCCCTTGCTATATGGTTGGTCTTTTTGAGATATGTATATCATATGTGTTTGTATACATATAGTAACACTAATCTTAATTTATCCATTCCCCCCACCTGTCGTTTTAGATGAGCATAGTTTGTTTTCTAAATCAGAGTGTCTTTCTCTGTGGAGATATGTTCATTTGTGTCAGTTATTAGGTAACGCCTATAAGTGCTACCATAGAAAACAGGTCTTTTGCTTTCCAACTTACCTCATCTTTCGTGATTATCTCCAGACTCATTTGTGGTGCCTCAAAGAGCAATGGTTCATTGTCTTCCATGGCTAATATTCCATTGTGTACATGGACCACTTCTTCTTTATCCATTTACCTGTTGTTGGACATTTTGATTGCTTCACTGTCTTGGCTATGGTGAATAAGGCTGCACTGCAGCTTTTGCGGCCTGTGTCTTCTCGATTCTTGTCTTCTCAGGTGAGAGGTCCAATGGTGCGCCTGCTGGATTGAATAGTACCTCCATTTTTACTTTTAAACACAGTTCCTTTCTGTTCTCATTATTGGCTGTTACCTCTTTACGTCTCACCAGCAGGCAGAGGGTACACAGTTCTCTAAAACCCCTTCAGCATTTATTGTTTGTAGACTTTTTGCTGATGGTCAGTCGACTGGTGTAAGTTGAAACTTTTTGTAGATTAGATTGCATGCGTCTAACACTCCCTGAGGTTGAACTTTTATCCATTTTCCTTTTTTTAAAAAAGAGTGTGAGTAAAACTTAACTCTTCATAATCTCTTCTTGAAACATTTGCCTGTTTTGAATTTTTTGTCCATTCCCTACTTCAGCACAAATATTTAGGGCAAGTGTCCTTTACAGCCCTGAGTCCTTGTGAATGTTAAGTGACCATTAGCTGTGACTTTAAAGCTGCTCTTGCAGGAAACGGCCACTAGGTGGCCGCATTTCTCCGTTACCAAATTTGGTTACTAGGGAAACAGAGCCTTAATGGAAGTGGTGTTCTAGGGTGTATATTAGAATGGAATGTGCCAGGAAAAAGCCCTTTAACTTTATGTCTCATTACTTCTTGTTCATATTTGTAATTTACTTTTTATTTTTTATCCCAGCAAATTTGATTACAATGGTTTGTTTGTTCTAGGTGCGCAAGATGTGGTTCTTTCACACATATACGTGTATCTATTCTTCCTCGCATCCTTTGCCAATGTAGGTTATGACACAATGTTGAGCAGTCTTCTCCTGGTCTTCCGTACGTCTTTGGTGGTTATATATTTCACATGGTTTGTATATCTCTGTTAACCCCAATATGGTAATGTATCCAATCCTCATCCCTTTCTATTTGGTGAACCATAAGTTTTTTAATGAATCTGTGATTGCCTTTCTCTGTGGAAATATTTTCATTGGTATCAATTTTTAAGTAACTCCTGAAAGTGATATGATAGGATATGTGCCTTTTGCTTTCTCACTTACTACACGTGGCGTGATTACGACTAGACTCATCTATGGTGCTGCAAATGGCATTGTTTCATTTTTTCACTAGCGAATATTCCA
Source organism: Balaenoptera borealis (assembly GCF_965194805.1). Classification (NCBI taxonomy): domain Eukaryota; kingdom Metazoa; phylum Chordata; class Mammalia; order Artiodactyla; family Balaenopteridae; genus Balaenoptera; species Balaenoptera borealis. The sequence goes on from NW_028122979.1 coordinate 136,661, forward strand.
TCTGTACATGGAGGAGTTCTTCTTTGCCCACCCATCTGTTGGTGGTCTTTTTGGTTACTTCCATATCTTGGCTATTGTAATACTGGGCAATGCAGATTTGCCTGCCTGTGTCTTTCCAATTCTCTCTTCTTAGATTATAGGTGGAGGAGTGGGCCTGCTGGATCATATGGTAGCTCAATGTTTATATTTTTAAGGCACCTCCATTCTGTTCTCATTCGTGGCCCTTTCCAACTTACGTCCCCCTTGAAGTTGAGGGTATGCATTTCTCCACAGCACCTTCAGCATTTATTGTTTGTAGTTTTCTTGCTCATGGTTATTCTGACAAGTGTGAGCTGATACCTCTTTGTGGTTGAATTCGCATGTGCCTCATAATCCGTTGAAATTGAGCTTTAAGGCATGTCCTTTTTATTTTTCAAGCAGTGATTACCCCTTAGTTCTTCAAAGTGTTCTCTTAAAGTACGTGTCACCTTTTGAAATGTTTTGGCCATTACCTCCCTGAAGACATTTTGAGGGCAGGTTTCATTTACAGTTCTGCAGTACTTGTTCCTATGAAATGACCATTAGCACAGGCTTTAAAACTGCTTTTGCAGGTAACTGCCAGAGGGCGGCAGCCTTTCTATGTTCCCCACCCTGGTAACTAGGGAAAAGCCCTTGCGGCCTGTGGTGTTTCTCGGTTATAAATTAGAGTGGAGTGTGCCCGGACAAACCCACACAAGCTGATGTCTCCTTACTTTTGTTGGATTTTTAAATTTAATTTTTATTTTTTATTGGAGTAATTTTCCACTGTGTACGTGGACCACTTCTTCTTTGTGCATTCCTCGGTTGATGGACATTTTCATTGCTTCCAAGTGTTGGCTATGGTAAATATTTTTGGAGTGCAGGTTTGCCAGCCTGTGACTTTTTGATTCTCATGTTCTCAGGTGATAGGCCCAGCAGTGGGTGTGATTGATTGACTGGTAGCACCGTGTTTCCCTTTTCAAAGCACCCTCTTTGTGTTTTCATTAGTGGCTCTTACCACGTCCCCCTTAGAGTCGAGGGTACGCATTTCTCCACAATCGCTTCAGCATTTATTGTTTACAGCATTGATGCTAATGGCCCTTCTGGCTGCTGTGAGCTGATAGGTTTTTGTAATTTGGGTTTGCATGTCTTTGAAAATTCGTAAAACTCATCATTTTTCTCCGCCGTTTTCTTTTCTGTTAAAAAAAGGAAACAATTGGCAGTACAATATAACTCTTGAAATTGTCTTCTTTGAAGGTTGCCCTCTTTTGAATTATTTGGTCGATTTTCCACCCCAGCGTTTTTTTAGAGAGCAGGTGTCATTTCCCGAACTGCAAGTTTGGTGAATATTTAGTGACCTTTAGCAATGGGTTTAAAGCTGCTGTTGTGGGAAGTGGCCTCAAGGAGGCAGCATTTCTCCATTCCCAAATCTGGGTAGTAGGGCAGCAGAGCCTTTCTGGAAGTCGTGTTCCTAGGTTGTAAATTCCATTGGAATGTGCGTGGAGAAACCCCCATAAGTTTATGTGTCATTATTTCTTCTTGGTTTTTAAAAGTGTTTTAATTGGGGTAAAGCTTAGAATATTGTTTGTCCTAGGTGTACACAATCTGGTTCATTTGTACATTATATATGTCTATTCAAGTACAGATGCTCTTCCCATGTAAAATGTTACAGAGGGTTCCGCAGACTTCCCTTGCTATATGGTTGGCCTTTTTGAGATATGTATATCATATGTGTTTGTATACATATAGTAACACTAACCTTAATTTATCCATTCCCCCCACCTGTCGTTTTAGATGAGCATAGTTTGTTTTCTAAATCTGTGAGTGTCTTTCTCTGTGGAAATATGTTCATTTGTGTCAGTTATTAGATAACGCCTATAAGTGCTATCATAGAACACAGGTCTTTTGCTTTCCAACTTACCTCATCTTTCATGATTATCTCCAGACTCATTTGTGGTGCCTCAAAGAGCAATGGTTCATTGTCTTCCATGGCTAATATTCCATTGTGTACATGGACCACTTCTTCTTTATCCATTTACCTGTTGTTGGACATTTTGATTGCTTCACTGTCTTGGCTATTGTGAATAAGGCTGCACTGCAGCTTTTGCGGCCTGTGTCTTCTCGATTCTTGTCTTCTCAGGTGAGAGGTCCAATGGTGCGCCTGCTGGATTGAATAGTACCTCCATTTTTACTTTTAAACACAGCTCCTTTCTGTTCTCATTATTGGCTGTTACCCCTTTACGTCTCACCAGCAGGCAGAGGGTACACAGTTCTCTAAAACCCCTTCAGCATTTATTGTTTGTAGACTTTTTGCTGATGGTCAGTCGACTGGTGTAAGTTGAAACTTTTTGTAGATTAGATTGCATGCGTCTAACACTCCCTGAGGTTGAGCTTTTATCCATTTTCCTTTTTTTTAAAAAGAGTGTGAATAAAACTTAACTCTTCATAATCTCTTCTTGCAATATTTGCCTGTTTTGAATATTTTGTCCATTCCCTACTTCAGCACAAATATTTAGGGCAAGTGTCCTTTACAGCCCTGAATTCTTGTGAATGTTAAGTGACCATTAGCTGTGACTTTAAAGCTGCTCTTGCAGGATACGGCCACAAGGTTGGCAGCATTTCTCCTTTACCAAATTTGGTTACTAGGGAAACAGAGCCTTAATGGAAGTGGTGTTCTAGGGTGTATATTAGAATGGAATGTGCCAGGAAAAAGCCCTTTAACTTTATGTCTCATTACTCCTTGTTCATATTTGTAATTTACTTTTTATTGTTTATCCCAGCAAATTTGATTACAATGGTTTGTTTGTTGTAGGTGTGCAAGATGTGGTTCTTTCACACATATACGTGTATCTATTCTTCCTCGCATCCTTTGCCAATGTAGGTTATGACACAATGTTGAGCAGTCTTCTCCTGGTCTTCCGTACGTCTTTGGTGGTTATATATTTCACATGGTTTGTATATCTCTGTTAACCCCAATATGGTAATGTATCCAATCCTCATCCCTTTCTATTTGGTGAACCATAAGTTTTTTAATGAATCTGTGATTGCCTTTCTCTGTGGAAATATTTTCATTGGTATCAATTTTTAAGTAACTCCTGAAAGTGATATGATAGGATATGTGCCTTTTGCTTTCTCACTTACTACACGTGGCGTGATTACGACTAGACTCATCTATGGTGCTGCAAATGGCATTGTTTCATTTTTTCACTAGCGAATATTCCATCTGTACATGGAGGAGTTCTTCTTTGCCCACCCATCTGTTGGTGGTCTTTTTGGTTACTTCCATATCTTGGCTATTGTAATACTGGGCAATGCAGATTTGCCTGCCTGTGTCTTTCCAATTCTCTCTTCTTAGATTATAGGTGGAGGAGTGGGCCTGCTGGATCATATGGTAGCTCAATGTTTATATTTTTAAGGCACCTCCATTCTGTTCTCATTCGTGGCCCTTTCCAACTTACGTCCCCCTTGAAGTTGAGGGTATGCATTTCTCCACAGCACCTTCAGCATTTATTGTTTGTAGTTTTCTTGCTCATGGTTATTCTGACAAGTGTGAGCTGATACCTCTTTGTGGTTGAATTCGCATGTGCCTCATAATCCGTTGAAATTGAGCTTTAAGGCATGTCCTTTTTATTTTTCAAGCAGTGATTACCCCTTAGTTCTTCAAAGTGTTCTCTTAAAGTACGTGTCACCTTTTGAAATGTTTTGGCCATTACCTCCCTGAAGACATTTTGAGGGCAGGTTTCATTTACAGTTCTGCAGTACTTGTTCCTATGAAATGACCATTAGCACAGGCTTTAAAACTGCTTTTGCAGGTAACTGCCAGAGGGCGGCAGCCTTTCTATGTTCCCCACCCTGGTAACTAGGGAAAAGCCCTTGCGGCCTGTGGTGTTTCTCGGTTATAAATTAGAGTGGAGTGTGCCCGGACAAACCCACACAAGCTGATGTCTCCTTACTTTTGTTGGATTTTTAAATTTAATTTTTATTTTTTATTGGAGTAATTTTCCACTGTGTACGTGGACCACTTCTTCTTTGTGCATTCCTCGGTTGATGGACATTTTCATTGCTTCCAAGTGTTGGCTATGGTAAATATTTTTGGAGTGCAGGTTTGCCAGCCTGTGACTTTTTGATTCTCATGTTCTCAGGTGATAGGCCCAGCAGTGGGTGTGATTGATTGACTGGTAGCACCGTGTTTCCCTTTTCAAAGCACCCTCTTTGTGTTTTCATTAGTGGCTCTTACCACGTCCCCCTTAGAGTCGAGGGTACGCATTTCTCCACAATCGCTTCAGCATTTATTGTTTACAGCATTTATGCTAATGGCCCTTCTGGCTGCTGTGAGCTGATAGGTTTTTGTAATTTGGGTTTGCATGTCTTTGAAAATTCGTAAAACTCATCATTTTTCTCCGCCGTTTTCTTTTCTGTTAAAAAAAGGAAACAATTGGCAGTACAATATAACTCTTGAAATTGTCTTCTTTGAAGGTTGCCCTCTTTTGAATTATTTGGTCGATTTTCCACCCCAGCGTTTTTTTAGAGAGCAGGTGTCATTTCCCGAACTGCAAGTTTGGTGAATATTTAGTGACCTTTAGCAATGGGTTTAAAGCTGCTGTTGTGGGAAGTGGCCTCAAGGAGGCAGCATTTCTCCATTCCCAAATCTGGGTAGTAGGGCAGCAGAGCCTTTCTGGAAGTCGTGTTCCTAGGTTGTAAATTCCATTGGAATGTGCGTGGAGAAACCCCCATAAGTTTATGTGTCATTATTTCTTCTTGGTTTTTAAAAGTGTTTTAATTGGGGTAAAGCTTAGAATATTGTTTGTCCTAGGTGTACACAATCTGGTTCATTTGTACATTATATATGTCTATTCAAGTACAGATGCTCTTCCCATGTAAAATGTTACAGAGGGTTCCGCAGACTTCCCTTGCTATATGGTTGGCCTTTTTGAGATATGTATATCATATGTGTTTGTATACATATAGTAACACTAACCTTAATTTATCCATTCCCCCCACCTGTCGTTTTAGATGAGCATAGTTTGTTTTCTAAATCTGTGAGTGTCTTTCTCTGTGGAAATATGTTCATTTGTGTCAGTTATTAGATAACGCCTATAAGTGCTATCATAGAACACAGGTCTTTTGCTTTCCAACTTACCTCATCTTTCATGATTATCTCCAGACTCATTTGTGGTGCCTCAAAGAGCAATGGTTCATTGTCTTCCATGGCTAATATTCCATTGTGTACATGGACCACTTCTTCTTTATCCATTTACCTGTTGTTGGACATTTTGATTGCTTCACTGTCTTGGCTATTGTGAATAAGGCTGCACTGCAGCTTTTGCGGCCTGTGTCTTCTCGATTCTTGTCTTCTCAGGTGAGAGGTCCAATGGTGCGCCTGCTGGATTGAATAGTACCTCCATTTTTACTTTTAAACACAGCTCCTTTCTGTTCTCATTATTGGCTGTTACCCCTTTACGTCTCACCAGCAGGCAGAGGGTACACAGTTCTCTAAAACCCCTTCAGCATTTATTGTTTGTAGACTTTTTGCTGATGGTCAGTCGACTGGTGTAAGTTGAAACTTTTTGTAGATTAGATTGCATGCGTCTAACACTCCCTGAGGTTGAGCTTTTATCCATTTTCCTTTTTTTTAAAAAGAGTGTGAATAAAACTTAACTCTTCATAATCTCTTCTTGCAATATTTGCCTGTTTTGAATATTTTGTCCATTCCCTACTTCAGCACAAATATTTAGGGCAAGTGTCCTTTACAGCCCTGAATTCTTGTGAATGTTAAGTGACCATTAGCTGTGACTTTAAAGCTGCTCTTGCAGGATACGGCCACAAGGTTGGCAGCATTTCTCCTTTACCAAATTTGGTTACTAGGGAAACAGAGCCTTAATGGAAGTGGTGTTCTAGGGTGTATATTAGAATGGAATGTGCCAGGAAAAAGCCCTTTAACTTTATGTCTCATTACTCCTTGTTCATATTTGTAATTTACTTTTTATTGTTTATCCCAGCAAATTTGATTACAATGGTTTGTTTGTTGTAGGTGTGCAAGATGTGGTTCTTTCACACATATACGTGTATCTATTCTTCCTCGCATCCTTTGCCAATGTAGGTTATGACACAATGTTGAGCAGTCTTCTCCTGGTCTTCCGTACGTCTTTGGTGGTTATATATTTCACATGGTTTGTATATCTCTGTTAACCCCAATATGGTAATGTATCCAATCCTCATCCCTTTCTATTTGGTGAACCATAAGTTTTTTAATGAATCTGTGATTGCCTTTCTCTGTGGAAATATTTTCATTGGTATCAATTTTTAAGTAACTCCTGAAAGTGATATGATAGGATATGTGCCTTTTGCTTTCTCACTTACTACACGTGGCGTGATTACGACTAGACTCATCTATGGTGCTGCAAATGGCATTGTTTCATTTTTTCACTAGCGAATATTCCATCTGTACATGGAGGAGTTCTTCTTTGCCCACCCATCTGTTGGTGGTCTTTTTGGTTACTTCCATATCTTGGCTATTGTAATACTGGGCAATGCAGATTTGCCTGCCTGTGTCTTTCCAATTCTCTCTTCTTAGATTATAGGTGGAGGAGTGGGCCTGCTGGATCATATGGTAGCTCAATGTTTATATTTTTAAGGCACCTCCATTCTGTTCTCATTCGTGGCCCTTTCCAACTTACGTCCCCCTTGAAGTTGAGGGTATGCATTTCTCCACAGCACCTTCAGCATTTATTGTTTGTAGTTTTCTTGCTCATGGTTATTCTGACAAGTGTGAGCTGATACCTCTTTGTGGTTGAATTCGCATGTGCCTCATAATCCGTTGAAATTGAGCTTTAAGGCATGTCCTTTTTATTTTTCAAGCAGTGATTACCCCTTAGTTCTTCAAAGTGTTCTCTTAAAGTACGTGTCACCTTTTGAAATGTTTTGGCCATTACCTCCCTGAAGACATTTTGAGGGCAGGTTTCATTTACAGTTCTGCAGTACTTGTTCCTATGAAATGACCATTAGCACAGGCTTTAAAACTGCTTTTGCAGGTAACTGCCAGAGGGCGGCAGCCTTTCTATGTTCCCCACCCTGGTAACTAGGGAAAAGCCCTTGCGGCCTGTGGTGTTTCTCGGTTATAAATTAGAGTGGAGTGTGCCCGGACAAACCCACACAAGCTGATGTCTCCTTACTTTTGTTGGATTTTTAAATTTAATTTTTATTTTTTATTGGAGTAATTTTCCACTGTGTACGTGGACCACTTCTTCTTTGTGCATTCCTCGGTTGATGGACATTTTCATTGCTTCCAAGTGTTGGCTATGGTAAATATTTTTGGAGTGCAGGTTTGCCAGCCTGTGACTTTTTGATTCTCATGTTCTCAGGTGATAGGCCCAGCAGTGGGTGTGATTGATTGACTGGTAGCACCGTGTTTCCCTTTTCAAAGCACCCTCTTTGTGTTTTCATTAGTGGCTCTTACCACGTCCCCCTTAGAGTCGAGGGTACGCATTTCTCCACAATCGCTTCAGCATTTATTGTTTACAGCATTTATGCTAATGGCCCTTCTGGCTGCTGTGAGCTGATAGGTTTTTGTAATTTGGGTTTGCATGTCTTTGAAAATTCGTAAAACTCATCATTTTTCTCCGCCGTTTTCTTTTCTGTTAAAAAAAGGAAACAATTGGCAGTACAATATAACTCTTGAAATTGTCTTCTTTGAAGGTTGCCCTCTTTTGAATTATTTGGTCGATTTTCCACGCCAGCGTTTTTTTAGAGAGCAGGTGTCATTTCCCGAACTGCAAGTTTGGTGAATATTTAGTGACCTTTAGCAATGGGTTTAAAGCTGCTGTTGTGGGAAGTGGCCTCAAGGAGGCAGCATTTCTCCATTCCCAAATCTGGGTAGTAGGGCAGCAGAGCCTTTCTGGAAGTCGTGTTCCTAGGTTGTAAATTCCATTGGAATGTGCGTGGAGAAACCCCCATAAGTTTATGTGTCATTATTTCTTCTTGGTTTTTAAAAGTGTTTTAATTGGGGTAAAGCTTAGAATATTGTTTGTCCTAGGTGTACACAATCTGGTTCGTTTGTACATTATATATGTCTATTCAAGTACAGATCCTCTTCCCATGTAAAATGTTACAGATGGTTCCGCAGACTTCCCTTGCTATATGGTTGGTCTTTTTGAGATATGTATATCATATGTGTTTGTATACATATAGTAACACTAATCTTAATTTATCCATTCCCCCCACCTGTCGTTTTAGATGAGCATAGTTTGTTTTCTAAATCAGAGTGTCTTTCTCTGTGGAGATATGTTCATTTGTGTCAGTTATTAGGTAACGCCTATAAGTGCTACCATAGAAAACAGGTCTTTTGCTTTCCAACTTACCTCATCTTTCGTGATTATCTCCAGACTCATTTGTGGTGCCTCAAAGAGCAATGGTTCATTGTCTTCCATGGCTAATATTCCATTGTGTACATGGACCACTTCTTCTTTATCCATTTACCTGTTGTTGGACATTTTGATTGCTTCACTGTCTTGGCTATGGTGAATAAGGCTGCACTGCAGCTTTTGCGGCCTGTGTCTTCTCGATTCTTGTCTTCTCAGGTGAGAGGTCCAATGGTGCGCCTGCTGGATTGAATAGTACCTCCATTTTTACTTTTAAACACAGTTCCTTTCTGTTCTCATTATTGGCTGTTACCTCTTTACGTCTCACCAGCAGGCAGAGGGTACACAGTTCTCTAAAACCCCTTCAGCATTTATTGTTTGTAGACTTTTTGCTGATGGTCAGTCGACTGGTGTAAGTTGAAACTTTTTGTAGATTAGATTGCATGCGTCTAACACTCCCTGAGGTTGAACTTTTATCCATTTTCCTTTTTTTAAAAAAGAGTGTGAGTAAAACTTAACTCTTCATAATCTCTTCTTAAAACATTTGCCTGTTTTGAATTTTTTGTCCATTCCCTACTTCAGCACAAATATTTAGGGCAAGTGTCCTTTACAGCCCTGAGTCCTTGTGAATGTTAAGTGACCATTAGCTGTGACTTTAAAGCTGCTCTTGCAGGAAACGGCCACTAGGTGGCCGCATTTCTCCGTTACCAAATTTGGTTACTAGGGAAACAGAGCCTTAATGGAAGTGGTGTTCTAGGGTGTATATTAGAATGGAATGTGCCAGGAAAAAGCCCTTTAACTTTATGTCTCATTACTTCTTGTTCATATTTGTAATTTACTTTTTATTTTTTATCCCAGCAAATTTGATTACAATGGTTTGTTTGTTCTAGGTGCGCAAGATGTGGTTCTTTCACACATATACGTGTATCTATTCTTCCTCGCATCCTTTGCCAATGTAGGTTATGACACAATGTTGAGCAGTCTTCTCCTGGTCTTCCGTACGTCTTTGGTGGTTATATATTTCACATGGTTTGTATATCTCTGTTAACCCCAATATGGTAATGTATCCAATCCTCATCCCTTTCTATTTGGTGAACCATAAGTTTTTTAATGAATCTGTGATTGCCTTTCTCTGTGGAAATATTTTCATTGGTATCAATTTTTAAGTAACTCCTGAAAGTGATATGATAGGATATGTGCCTTTTGCTTTCTCACTTACTACACGTGGCGTGATTACGACTAGACTCATCTATGGTGCTGCAAATGGCATTGTTTCATTTTTTCACTAGCGAATATTCCATCTGTACATGGAGGAGTTCTTCTTTGCCCACCCATCTGTTGGTGGTCTTTTTGGTTACTTCCATATCTTGGCTATTGTAATACTGGGCAATGCAGATTTGCCTGCCTGTGTCTTTCCAATTCTCTCTTCTTAGATTATAGGTGGAGGAGTGGGCCTGCTGGATCATATGGTAGCTCAATGTTTATATTTTTAAGGCACCTCCATTCTGTTCTCATTCGTGGCCCTTTCCAACTTACGTCCCCCTTGAAGTTGAGGGTATGCATTTCTCCACAGCACCTTCAGCATTTATTGTTTGTAGTTTTCTTGCTCATGGTTATTCTGACAAGTGTGAGCTGATACCTCTTTGTGGTTGAATTCGCATGTGCCTCATAATCCGTTGAAATTGAGCTTTAAGGCATGTCCTTTTTATTTTTCAAGCAGTGATTACCCCTTAGTTCTTCAAAGTGTTCTCTTAAAGTACGTGTCACCTTTTGAAATGTTTTGGCCATTACCTCCCTGAAGACATTTTGAGGGCAGGTTTCATTTACAGTTCTGCAGTACTTGTTCCTATGAAATGACCATTAGCACAGGCTTTAAAACTGCTTTTGCAGGTAACTGCCAGAGGGCGGCAGCCTTTCTATGTTCCCCACCCTGGTAACTAGGGAAAAGCCCTTGCGGCCTGTGGTGTTTCTCGGTTATAAATTAGAGTGGAGTGTGCCCGGACAAACCCACACAAGCTGATGTCTCCTTACTTTTGTTGGATTTTTAAATTTAATTTTTATTTTTTATTGGAGTAATTTTCCACTGTGTACGTGGACCACTTCTTCTTTGTGCATTCCTCGGTTGATGGACATTTTCATTGCTTCCAAGTGTTGGCTATGGTAAATATTTTTGGAGTGCAGGTTTGCCAGCCTGTGACTTTTTGATTCTCATGTTCTCAGGTGATAGGCCCAGCAGTGGGTGTGATTGATTGACTGGTAGCACCGTGTTTCCCTTTTCAAAGCACCCTCTTTGTGTTTTCATTAGTGGCTCTTACCACGTCCCCCTTAGAGTCGAGGGTACGCATTTCTCCACAATCGCTTCAGCATTTATTGTTTACAGCATTTATGCTAATGGCCCTTCTGGCTGCTGTGAGCTGATAGGTTTTTGTAATTTGGGTTTGCATGTCTTTGAAAATTCGTAAAACTCATCATTTTTCTCCGCCGTTTTCTTTTCTGTTAAAAAAAGGAAACAATTGGCAGTACAATATAACTCTTGAAATTGTCTTCTTTGAAGGTTGCCCTCTTTTGAATTATTTGGTCGATTTTCCACCCCAGCGTTTTTTTAGAGAGCAGGTGTCATTTCCCGAACTGCAAGTTTGGTGAATATTTAGTGACCTTTAGCAATGGGTTTAAAGCTGCTGTTGTGGGAAGTGGCCTCAAGGAGGCAGCATTTCTCCATTCCCAAATCTGGGTAGTAGGGCAGCAGAGCCTTTCTGGAAGTCGTGTTCCTAGGTTGTAAATTCCATTGGAATGTGCGTGGAGAAACCCCCATAAGTTTATGTGTCATTATTTCTTCTTGGTTTTTAAAAGTGTTTTAATTGGGGTAAAGCTTAGAATATTGTTTGTCCTAGGTGTACACAATCTGGTTCATTTGTACATTATATATGTCTATTCAAGTACAGATGCTCTTCCCATGTAAAATGTTACAGAGGGTTCCGCAGACTTCCCTTGCTATATGGTTGGCCTTTTTGAGATATGTATATCATATGTGTTTGTATACATATAGTAACACTAACCTTAATTTATCCATTCCCCCCACCTGTCGTTTTAGATGAGCATAGTTTGTTTTCTAAATCTGTGAGTGTCTTTCTCTGTGGAAATATGTTCATTTGTGTCAGTTATTAGATAACGCCTATAAGTGCTATCATAGAACACAGGTCTTTTGCTTTCCAACTTACCTCATCTTTCATGATTATCTCCAGACTCATTTGTGGTGCCTCAAAGAGCAATGGTTCATTGTCTTCCATGGCTAATATTCCATTGTGTACATGGACCACTTCTTCTTTATCCATTTACCTGTTGTTGGACATTTTGATTGCTTCACTGTCTTGGCTATTGTGAATAAGGCTGCACTGCAGCTTTTGCGGCCTGTGTCTTCTCGATTCTTGTCTTCTCAGGTGAGAGGTCCAATGGTGCGCCTGCTGGATTGAATAGTACCTCCATTTTTACTTTTAAACACAGCTCCTTTCTGTTCTCATTATTGGCTGTTACCCCTTTACGTCTCACCAGCAGGCAGAGGGTACACAGTTCTCTAAAACCCCTTCAGCATTTATTGTTTGTAGACTTTTTGCTGATGGTCAGTCGACTGGTGTAAGTTGAAACTTTTTGTAGATTAGATTGCATGCGTCTAACACTCCCTGAGGTTGAGCTTTTATCCATTTTCCTTTTTTTTAAAAAGAGTGTGAATAAAACTTAACTCTTCATAATCTCTTCTTGCAATATTTGCCTGTTTTGAATATTTTGTCCATTCCCTACTTCAGCACAAATATTTAGGGCAAGTGTCCTTTACAGCCCTGAATTCTTGTGAATGTTAAGTGACCATTAGCTGTGACTTTAAAGCTGCTCTTGCAGGATACGGCCACAAGGTTGGCAGCATTTCTCCTTTACCAAATTTGGTTACTAGGGAAACAGAGCCTTAATGGAAGTGGTGTTCTAGGGTGTATATTAGAATGGAATGTGCCAGGAAAAAGCCCTTTAACTTTATGTCTCATTACTCCTTGTTCATATTTGTAATTTACTTTTTATTGTTTATCCCAGCAAATTTGATTACAATGGTTTGTTTGTTGTAGGTGTGCAAGATGTGGTTCTTTCACACATATACGTGTATCTATTCTTCCTCGCATCCTTTGCCAATGTAGGTTATGACACAATGTTGAGCAGTCTTCTCCTGGTCTTCCGTACGTCTTTGGTGGTTATATATTTCACATGGTTTGTATATCTCTGTTAACCCCAATATGGTAATGTATCCAATCCTCATCCCTTTCTATTTGGTGAACCATAAGTTTTTTAATGAATCTGTGATTGCCTTTCTCTGTGGAAATATTTTCATTGGTATCAATTTTTAAGTAACTCCTGAAAGTGATATGATAGGATATGTGCCTTTTGCTTTCTCACTTACTACACGTGGCGTGATTACGACTAGACTCATCTATGGTGCTGCAAATGGCATTGTTTCATTTTTTCACTAGCGAATATTCCATCTGTACATGGAGGAGTTCTTCTTTGCCCACCCATCTGTTGGTGGTCTTTTTGGTTACTTCCATATCTTGGCTATTGTAATACTGGGCAATGCAGATTTGCCTGCCTGTGTCTTTCCAATTCTCTCTTCTTAGATTATAGGTGGAGGAGTGGGCCTGCTGGATCATATGGTAGCTCAATGTTTATATTTTTAAGGCACCTCCATTCTGTTCTCATTCGTGGCCCTTTCCAACTTACGTCCCCCTTGAAGTTGAGGGTATGCATTTCTCCACAGCACCTTCAGCATTTATTGTTTGTAGTTTTCTTGCTCATGGTTATTCTGACAAGTGTGAGCTGATACCTCTTTGTGGTTGAATTCGCATGTGCCTCATAATCCGTTGAAATTGAGCTTTAAGGCATGTCCTTTTTATTTTTCAAGCAGTGATTACCCCTTAGTTCTTCAAAGTGTTCTCTTAAAGTACGTGTCACCTTTTGAAATGTTTTGGCCATTACCTCCCTGAAGACATTTTGAGGGCAGGTTTCATTTACAGTTCTGCAGTACTTGTTCCTATGAAATGACCATTAGCACAGGCTTTAAAACTGCTTTTGCAGGTAACTGCCAGAGGGCGGCAGCCTTTCTATGTTCCCCACCCTGGTAACTAGGGAAAAGCCCTTGCGGCCTGTGGTGTTTCTCGGTTATAAATTAGAGTGGAGTGTGCCCGGACAAACCCACACAAGCTGATGTCTCCTTACTTTTGTTGGATTTTTAAATTTAATTTTTATTTTTTATTGGAGTAATTTTCCACTGTGTACGTGGACCACTTCTTCTTTGTGCATTCCTCGGTTGATGGACATTTTCATTGCTTCCAAGTGTTGGCTATGGTAAATATTTTTGGAGTGCAGGTTTGCCAGCCTGTGACTTTTTGATTCTCATGTTCTCAGGTGATAGGCCCAGCAGTGGGTGTGATTGATTGACTGGTAGCACCGTGTTTCCCTTTTCAAAGCACCCTCTTTGTGTTTTCATTAGTGGCTCTTACCACGTCCCCCTTAGAGTCGAGGGTACGCATTTCTCCACAATCGCTTCAGCATTTATTGTTTACAGCATTGATGCTAATGGCCCTTCTGGCTGCTGTGAGCTGATAGGTTTTTGTAATTTGGGTTTGCATGTCTTTGAAAATTCGTAAAACTCATCATTTTTCTCCGCCGTTTTCTTTTCTGTTAAAAAAAGGAAACAATTGGCAGTACAATATAACTCTTGAAATTGTCTTCTTTGAAGGTTGCCCTCTTTTGAATTATTTGGTCGATTTTCCACCCCAGCGTTTTTTTAGAGAGCAGGTGTCATTTCCCGAACTGCAAGTTTGGTGAATATTTAGTGACCTTTAGCAATGGGTTTAAAGCTGCTGTTGTGGGAAGTGGCCTCAAGGAGGCAGCATTTCTCCATTCCCAAATCTGGGTAGTAGGGCAGCAGAGCCTTTCTGGAAGTCGTGTTCCTAGGTTGTAAATTCCATTGGAATGTGCGTGGAGAAACCCCCATAAGTTTATGTGTCATTATTTCTTCTTGGTTTTTAAAAGTGTTTTAATTGGGGTAAAGCTTAGAATATTGTTTGTCCTAGGTGTACACAATCTGGTTCATTTGTACATTATATATGTCTATTCAAGTACAGATGCTCTTCCCATGTAAAATGTTACAGAGGGTTCCGCAGACTTCCCTTGCTATATGGTTGGCCTTTTTGAGATATGTATATCATATGTGTTTGTATACATATAGTAACACTAACCTTAATTTATCCATTCCCCCCACCTGTCGTTTTAGATGAGCATAGTTTGTTTTCTAAATCTGTGAGTGTCTTTCTCTGTGGAAATATGTTCATTTGTGTCAGTTATTAGATAACGCCTATAAGTGCTATCATAGAACACAGGTCTTTTGCTTTCCAACTTACCTCATCTTTCATGATTATCTCCAGACTCATTTGTGGTGCCTCAAAGAGCAATGGTTCATTGTCTTCCATGGCTAATATTCCATTGTGTACATGGACCACTTCTTCTTTATCCATTTACCTGTTGTTGGACATTTTGATTGCTTCACTGTCTTGGCTATTGTGAATAAGGCTGCACTGCAGCTTTTGCGGCCTGTGTCTTCTCGATTCTTGTCTTCTCAGGTGAGAGGTCCAATGGTGCGCCTGCTGGATTGAATAGTACCTCCATTTTTACTTTTAAACACAGCTCCTTTCTGTTCTCATTATTGGCTGTTACCCCTTTACGTCTCACCAGCAGGCAGAGGGTACACAGTTCTCTAAAACCCCTTCAGCATTTATTGTTTGTAGACTTTTTGCTGATGGTCAGTCGACTGGTGTAAGTTGAAACTTTTTGTAGATTAGATTGCATGCGTCTAACACTCCCTGAGGTTGAGCTTTTATCCATTTTCCTTTTTTTTAAAAAGAGTGTGAATAAAACTTAACTCTTCATAATCTCTTCTTGCAATATTTGCCTGTTTTGAATATTTTGTCCATTCCCTACTTCAGCACAAATATTTAGGGCAAGTGTCCTTTACAGCCCTGAATTCTTGTGAATGTTAAGTGACCATTAGCTGTGACTTTAAAGCTGCTCTTGCAGGATACGGCCACAAGGTTGGCAGCATTTCTCCTTTACCAAATTTGGTTACTAGGGAAACAGAGCCTTAATGGAAGTGGTGTTCTAGGGTGTATATTAGAATGGAATGTGCCAGGAAAAAGCCCTTTAACTTTATGTCTCATTACTCCTTGTTCATATTTGTAATTTACTTTTTATTGTTTATCCCAGCAAATTTGATTACAATGGTTTGTTTGTTGTAGGTGTGCAAGATGTGGTTCTTTCACACATATACGTGTATCTATTCTTCCTCGCATCCTTTGCCAATGTAGGTTATGACACAATGTTGAGCAGTCTTCTCCTGGTCTTCCGTACGTCTTTGGTGGTTATATATTTCACATGGTTTGTATATCTCTGTTAACCCCAATATGGTAATGTATCCAATCCTCATCCCTTTCTATTTGGTGAACCATAAGTTTTTTAATGAATCTGTGATTGCCTTTCTCTGTGGAAATATTTTCATTGGTATCAATTTTTAAGTAACTCCTGAAAGTGATATGATAGGATATGTGCCTTTTGCTTTCTCACTTACTACACGTGGCGTGATTACGACTAGACTCATCTATGGTGCTGCAAATGGCATTGTTTCATTTTTTCACTAGCGAATATTCCATCTGTACATGGAGGAGTTCTTCTTTGCCCACCCATCTGTTGGTGGTCTTTTTGGTTACTTCCATATCTTGGCTATTGTAATACTGGGCAATGCAGATTTGCCTGCCTGTGTCTTTCCAATTCTCTCTTCTTAGATTATAGGTGGAGGAGTGGGCCTGCTGGATCATATGGTAGCTCAATGTTTATATTTTTAAGGCACCTCCATTCTGTTCTCATTCGTGGCCCTTTCCAACTTACGTCCCCCTTGAAGTTGAGGGTATGCATTTCTCCACAGCACCTTCAGCATTTATTGTTTGTAGTTTTCTTGCTCATGGTTATTCTGACAAGTGTGAGCTGATACCTCTTTGTGGTTGAATTCGCATGTGCCTCATAATCCGTTGAAATTGAGCTTTAAGGCATGTCCTTTTTATTTTTCAAGCAGTGATTACCCCTTAGTTCTTCAAAGTGTTCTCTTAAAGTACGTGTCACCTTTTGAAATGTTTTGGCCATTACCTCCCTGAAGACATTTTGAGGGCAGGTTTCATTTACAGTTCTGCAGTACTTGTTCCTATGAAATGACCATTAGCACAGGCTTTAAAACTGCTTTTGCAGGTAACTGCCAGAGGGCGGCAGCCTTTCTATGTTCCCCACCCTGGTAACTAGGGAAAAGCCCTTGCGGCCTGTGGTGTTTCTCGGTTATAAATTAGAGTGGAGTGTGCCCGGACAAACCCACACAAGCTGATGTCTCCTTACTTTTGTTGGATTTTTAAATTTAATTTTTATTTTTTATTGGAGTAATTTTCCACTGTGTACGTGGACCACTTCTTCTTTGTGCATTCCTCGGTTGATGGACATTTTCATTGCTTCCAAGTGTTGGCTATGGTAAATATTTTTGGAGTGCAGGTTTGCCAGCCTGTGACTTTTTGATTCTCATGTTCTCAGGTGATAGGCCCAGCAGTGGGTGTGATTGATTGACTGGTAGCACCGTGTTTCCCTTTTCAAAGCACCCTCTTTGTGTTTTCATTAGTGGCTCTTACCACGTCCCCCTTAGAGTCGAGGGTACGCATTTCTCCACAATCGCTTCAGCATTTATTGTTTACAGCATTTATGCTAATGGCCCTTCTGGCTGCTGTGAGCTGATAGGTTTTTGTAATTTGGGTTTGCATGTCTTTGAAAATTCGTAAAACTCATCATTTTTCTCCGCCGTTTTCTTTTCTGTTAAAAAAAGGAAACAATTGGCAGTACAATATAACTCTTGAAATTGTCTTCTTTGAAGGTTGCCCTCTTTTGAATTATTTGGTCGATTTTCCACCCCAGCGTTTTTTTAGAGAGCAGGTGTCATTTCCCGAACTGCAAGTTTGGTGAATATTTAGTGACCTTTAGCAATGGGTTTAAAGCTGCTGTTGTGGGAAGTGGCCTCAAGGAGGCAGCATTTCTCCATTCCCAAATCTGGGTAGTAGGGCAGCAGAGCCTTTCTGGAAGTCGTGTTCCTAGGTTGTAAATTCCATTGGAATGTGCGTGGAGAAACCCCCATAAGTTTATGTGTCATTATTTCTTCTTGGTTTTTAAAAGTGTTTTAATTGGGGTAAAGCTTAGAATATTGTTTGTCCTAGGTGTACACAATCTGGTTCATTTGTACATTATATATGTCTATTCAAGTACAGATGCTCTTCCCATGTAAAATGTTACAGAGGGTTCCGCAGACTTCCCTTGCTATATGGTTGGCCTTTTTGAGATATGTATATCATATGTGTTTGTATACATATAGTAACACTAACCTTAATTTATCCATTCCCCCCACCTGTCGTTTTAGATGAGCATAGTTTGTTTTCTAAATCTGTGAGTGTCTTTCTCTGTGGAAATATGTTCATTTGTGTCAGTTATTAGATAACGCCTATAAGTGCTATCATAGAACACAGGTCTTTTGCTTTCCAACTTACCTCATCTTTCATGATTATCTCCAGACTCATTTGTGGTGCCTCAAAGAGCAATGGTTCATTGTCTTCCATGGCTAATATTCCATTGTGTACATGGACCACTTCTTCTTTATCCATTTACCTGTTGTTGGACATTTTGATTGCTTCACTGTCTTGGCTATTGTGAATAAGGCTGCACTGCAGCTTTTGCGGCCTGTGTCTTCTCGATTCTTGTCTTCTCAGGTGAGAGGTCCAATGGTGCGCCTGCTGGATTGAATAGTACCTCCATTTTTACTTTTAAACACAGCTCCTTTCTGTTCTCATTATTGGCTGTTACCCCTTTACGTCTCACCAGCAGGCAGAGGGTACACAGTTCTCTAAAACCCCTTCAGCATTTATTGTTTGTAGACTTTTTGCTGATGGTCAGTCGACTGGTGTAAGTTGAAACTTTTTGTAGATTAGATTGCATGCGTCTAACACTCCCTGAGGTTGAGCTTTTATCCATTTTCCTTTTTTTTAAAAAGAGTGTGAATAAAACTTAACTCTTCATAATCTCTTCTTGCAATATTTGCCTGTTTTGAATATTTTGTCCATTCCCTACTTCAGCACAAATATTTAGGGCAAGTGTCCTTTACAGCCCTGAATTCTTGTGAATGTTAAGTGACCATTAGCTGTGACTTTAAAGCTGCTCTTGCAGGATACGGCCACAAGGTTGGCAGCATTTCTCCTTTACCAAATTTGGTTACTAGGGAAACAGAGCCTTAATGGAAGTGGTGTTCTAGGGTGTATATTAGAATGGAATGTGCCAGGAAAAAGCCCTTTAACTTTATGTCTCATTACTCCTTGTTCATATTTGTAATTTACTTTTTATTGTTTATCCCAGCAAATTTGATTACAATGGTTTGTTTGTTGTAGGTGTGCAAGATGTGGTTCTTTCACACATATACGTGTATCTATTCTTCCTCGCATCCTTTGCCAATGTAGGTTATGACACAATGTTGAGCAGTCTTCTCCTGGTCTTCCGTACGTCTTTGGTGGTTATATATTTCACATGGTTTGTATATCTCTGTTAACCCCAATATGGTAATGTATCCAATCCTCATCCCTTTCTATTTGGTGAACCATAAGTTTTTTAATGAATCTGTGATTGCCTTTCTCTGTGGAAATATTTTCATTGGTATCAATTTTTAAGTAACTCCTGAAAGTGATATGATAGGATATGTGCCTTTTGCTTTCTCACTTACTACACGTGGCGTGATTACGACTAGACTCATCTATGGTGCTGCAAATGGCATTGTTTCATTTTTTCACTAGCGAATATTCCATCTGTACATGGAGGAGTTCTTCTTTGCCCACCCATCTGTTGGTGGTCTTTTTGGTTACTTCCATATCTTGGCTATTGTAATACTGGGCAATGCAGATTTGCCTGCCTGTGTCTTTCCAATTCTCTCTTCTTAGATTATAGGTGGAGGAGTGGGCCTGCTGGATCATATGGTAGCTCAATGTTTATATTTTTAAGGCACCTCCATTCTGTTCTCATTCGTGGCCCTTTCCAACTTACGTCCCCCTTGAAGTTGAGGGTATGCATTTCTCCACAGCACCTTCAGCATTTATTGTTTGTAGTTTTCTTGCTCATGGTTATTCTGACAAGTGTGAGCTGATACCTCTTTGTGGTTGAATTCGCATGTGCCTCATAATCCGTTGAAATTGAGCTTTAAGGCATGTCCTTTTTATTTTTCAAGCAGTGATTACCCCTTAGTTCTTCAAAGTGTTCTCTTAAAGTACGTGTCACCTTTTGAAATGTTTTGGCCATTACCTCCCTGAAGACATTTTGAGGGCAGGTTTCATTTACAGTTCTGCAGTACTTGTTCCTATGAAATGACCATTAGCACAGGCTTTAAAACTGCTTTTGCAGGTAACTGCCAGAGGGCGGCAGCCTTTCTATGTTCCCCACCCTGGTAACTAGGGAAAAGCCCTTGCGGCCTGTGGTGTTTCTCGGTTATAAATTAGAGTGGAGTGTGCCCGGACAAACCCACACAAGCTGATGTCTCCTTACTTTTGTTGGATTTTTAAATTTAATTTTTATTTTTTATTGGAGTAATTTTCCACTGTGTACGTGGACCACTTCTTCTTTGTGCATTCCTCGGTTGATGGACATTTTCATTGCTTCCAAGTGTTGGCTATGGTAAATATTTTTGGAGTGCAGGTTTGCCAGCCTGTGACTTTTTGATTCTCATGTTCTCAGGTGATAGGCCCAGCAGTGGGTGTGATTGATTGACTGGTAGCACCGTGTTTCCCTTTTCAAAGCACCCTCTTTGTGTTTTCATTAGTGGCTCTTACCACGTCCCCCTTAGAGTCGAGGGTACGCATTTCTCCACAATCGCTTCAGCATTTATTGTTTACAGCATTTATGCTAATGGCCCTTCTGGCTGCTGTGAGCTGATAGGTTTTTGTAATTTGGGTTTGCATGTCTTTGAAAATTCGTAAAACTCATCATTTTTCTCCGCCGTTTTCTTTTCTGTTAAAAAAAGGAAACAATTGGCAGTACAATATAACTCTTGAAATTGTCTTCTTTGAAGGTTGCCCTCTTTTGAATTATTTGGTCGATTTTCCACCCCAGCGTTTTTTTAGAGAGCAGGTGTCATTTCCCGAACTGCAAGTTTGGTGAATATTTAGTGACCTTTAGCAATGGGTTTAAAGCTGCTGTTGTGGGAAGTGGCCTCAAGGAGGCAGCATTTCTCCATTCCCAAATCTGGGTAGTAGGGCAGCAGAGCCTTTCTGGAAGTCGTGTTCCTAGGTTGTAAATTCCATTGGAATGTGCGTGGAGAAACCCCCATAAGTTTATGTGTCATTATTTCTTCTTGGTTTTTAAAAGTGTTTTAATTGGGGTAAAGCTTAGAATATTGTTTGTCCTAGGTGTACACAATCTGGTTCGTTTGTACATTATATATGTCTATTCAAGTACAGATCCTCTTCCCATGTAAAATGTTACAGATGGTTCCGCAGACTTCCCTTGCTATATGGTTGGTCTTTTTGAGATATGTATATCATATGTGTTTGTATACATATAGTAACACTAATCTTAATTTATCCATTCCCCCCACCTGTCGTTTTAGATGAGCATAGTTTGTTTTCTAAATCAGAGTGTCTTTCTCTGTGGAGATATGTTCATTTGTGTCAGTTATTAGGTAACGCCTATAAGTGCTACCATAGAAAACAGGTCTTTTGCTTTCCAACTTACCTCATCTTTCGTGATTATCTCCAGACTCATTTGTGGTGCCTCAAAGAGCAATGGTTCATTGTCTTCCATGGCTAATATTCCATTGTGTACATGGACCACTTCTTCTTTATCCATTTACCTGTTGTTGGACATTTTGATTGCTTCACTGTCTTGGCTATGGTGAATAAGGCTGCACTGCAGCTTTTGCGGCCTGTGTCTTCTCGATTCTTGTCTTCTCAGGTGAGAGGTCCAATGGTGCGCCTGCTGGATTGAATAGTACCTCCATTTTTACTTTTAAACACAGTTCCTTTCTGTTCTCATTATTGGCTGTTACCTCTTTACGTCTCACCAGCAGGCAGAGGGTACACAGTTCTCTAAAACCCCTTCAGCATTTATTGTTTGTAGACTTTTTGCTGATGGTCAGTCGACTGGTGTAAGTTGAAACTTTTTGTAGATTAGATTGCATGCGTCTAACACTCCCTGAGGTTGAACTTTTATCCATTTTCCTTTTTTTAAAAAAGAGTGTGAGTAAAACTTAACTCTTCATAATCTCTTCTTGAAACATTTGCCTGTTTTGAATTTTTTGTCCATTCCCTACTTCAGCACAAATATTTAGGGCAAGTGTCCTTTACAGCCCTGAGTCCTTGTGAATGTTAAGTGACCATTAGCTGTGACTTTAAAGCTGCTCTTGCAGGAAACGGCCACTAGGTGGCCGCATTTCTCCGTTACCAAATTTGGTTACTAGGGAAACAGAGCCTTAATGGAAGTGGTGTTCTAGGGTGTATATTAGAATGGAATGTGCCAGGAAAAAGCCCTTTAACTTTATGTCTCATTACTTCTTGTTCATATTTGTAATTTACTTTTTATTTTTTATCCCAGCAAATTTGATTACAATGGTTTGTTTGTTCTAGGTGTGCAAGATGTGGTTCTTTCACACATATACGTGTATCTATTCTTCCTCGCATCCTTTGCCAATGTAGGTTATGACACAATGTTGAGCAGTCTTCTCCTGGTCTTCCGTACGTCTTTGGTGGTTATATATTTCACATGGTTTGTATATCTCTGTTAACCCCAATATGGTAATGTATCCAATCCTCATCCCTTTCTATTTGGTGAACCATAAGTTTTTTAATGAATCTGTGATTGCCTTTCTCTGTGGAAATATTTTCATTGGTATCAATTTTTAAGTAACTCCTGAAAGTGATATGATAGGATATGTGCCTTTTGCTTTCTCACTTACTACACGTGGCGTGATTATGACTAGACTCATCTATGGTGCTGCAAATGGCATTGTTTCATTTTTTCACTAGCGAATATTCCATCTGTACATGGAGGAGTTCTTCTTTGCCCACCCATCTGTTGGTGGTCTTTTTGGTTACTTCCATATCTTGGCTATTGTAATACTGGGCAATGCAGATTTGCCTGCCTGTGTCTTTCCAATTCTCTCTTCTTAGATTATAGGTGGAGGAGTGGGCCTGCTGGATCATATGGTAGCTCAATGTTTATATTTTTAAGGCACCTCCATTCTGTTCTCATTCGTGGCCCTTTCCAACTTACGTCCCCCTTGAAGTTGAGGGTATGCATTTCTCCACAGCACCTTCAGCATTTATTGTTTGTAGTTTTCTTGCTCATGGTTATTCTGACAAGTGTGAGCTGATACCTCTTTGTGGTTGAATTCGCATGTGCCTCATAATCCGTTGAAATTGAGCTTTAAGGCATGTCCTTTTTATTTTTCAAGCAGTGATTACCCCTTAGTTCTTCAAAGTGTTCTCTTAAAGTACGTGTCACCTTTTGAAATGTTTTGGCCATTACCTCCCTGAAGACATTTTGAGGGCAGGTTTCATTTACAGTTCTGCAGTACTTGTTCCTATGAAATGACCATTAGCACAGGCTTTAAAACTGCTTTTGCAGGTAACTGCCAGAGGGCGGCAGCCTTTCTATGTTCCCCACCCTGGTAACTAGGGAAAAGCCCTTGCGGCCTGTGGTGTTTCTCGGTTATAAATTAGAGTGGAGTGTGCCCGGACAAACCCACACAAGCTGATGTCTCCTTACTTTTGTTGGATTTTTAAATTTAATTTTTATTTTTTATTGGAGTAATTTTCCACTGTGTACGTGGACCACTTCTTCTTTGTGCATTCCTCGGTTGATGGACATTTTCATTGCTTCCAAGTGTTGGCTATGGTAAATATTTTTGGAGTGCAGGTTTGCCAGCCTGTGACTTTTTGATTCTCATGTTCTCAGGTGATAGGCCCAGCAGTGGGTGTGATTGATTGACTGGTAGCACCGTGTTTCCCTTTTCAAAGCACCCTCTTTGTGTTTTCATTAGTGGCTCTTACCACGTCCCCCTTAGAGTCGAGGGTACGCATTTCTCCACAATCGCTTCAGCATTTATTGTTTACAGCATTTATGCTAATGGCCCTTCTGGCTGCTGTGAGCTGATAGGTTTTTGTAATTTGGGTTTGCATGTCTTTGAAAATTCGTAAAACTCATCATTTTTCTCCGCCGTTTTCTTTTCTGTTAAAAAAAGGAAACAATTGGCAGTACAATATAACTCTTGAAATTGTCTTCTTTGAAGGTTGCCCTCTTTTGAATTATTTGGTCGATTTTCCACCCCAGCGTTTTTTTAGAGAGCAGGTGTCATTTCCCGAACTGCAAGTTTGGTGAATATTTAGTGACCTTTAGCAATGGGTTTAAAGCTGCTGTTGTGGGAAGTGGCCTCAAGGAGGCAGCATTTCTCCATTCCCAAATCTGGGTAGTAGGGCAGCAGAGCCTTTCTGGAAGTCGTGTTCCTAGGTTGTAAATTCCATTGGAATGTGCGTGGAGAAACCCCCATAAGTTTATGTGTCATTATTTCTTCTTGGTTTTTAAAAGTGTTTTAATTGGGGTAAAGCTTAGAATATTGTTTGTCCTAGGTGTACACAATCTGGTTCATTTGTACATTATATATGTCTATTCAAGTACAGATGCTCTTCCCATGTAAAATGTTACAGAGGGTTCCGCAGACTTCCCTTGCTATATGGTTGGCCTTTTTGAGATATGTATATCATATGTGTTTGTATACATATAGTAACACTAACCTTAATTTATCCATTCCCCCCACCTGTCGTTTTAGATGAGCATAGTTTGTTTTCTAAATCTGTGAGTGTCTTTCTCTGTGGAAATATGTTCATTTGTGTCAGTTATTAGATAACGCCTATAAGTGCTATCATAGAACACAGGTCTTTTGCTTTCCAACTTACCTCATCTTTCATGATTATCTCCAGACTCATTTGTGGTGCCTCAAAGAGCAATGGTTCATTGTCTTCCATGGCTAATATTCCATTGTGTACATGGACCACTTCTTCTTTATCCATTTACCTGTTGTTGGACATTTTGATTGCTTCACTGTCTTGGCTATTGTGAATAAGGCTGCACTGCAGCTTTTGCGGCCTGTGTCTTCTCGATTCTTGTCTTCTCAGGTGAGAGGTCCAATGGTGCGCCTGCTGGATTGAATAGTACCTCCATTTTTACTTTTAAACACAGCTCCTTTCTGTTCTCATTATTGGCTGTTACCCCTTTACGTCTCACCAGCAGGCAGAGGGTACACAGTTCTCTAAAACCCCTTCAGCATTTATTGTTTGTAGACTTTTTGCTGATGGTCAGTCGACTGGTGTAAGTTGAAACTTTTTGTAGATTAGATTGCATGCGTCTAACACTCCCTGAGGTTGAGCTTTTATCCATTTTCCTTTTTTTTAAAAAGAGTGTGAATAAAACTTAACTCTTCATAATCTCTTCTTGCAATATTTGCCTGTTTTGAATATTTTGTCCATTCCCTACTTCAGCACAAATATTTAGGGCAAGTGTCCTTTACAGCCCTGAATTCTTGTGAATGTTAAGTGACCATTAGCTGTGACTTTAAAGCTGCTCTTGCAGGATACGGCCACAAGGTTGGCAGCATTTCTCCTTTACCAAATTTGGTTACTAGGGAAACAGAGCCTTAATGGAAGTGGTGTTCTAGGGTGTATATTAGAATGGAATGTGCCAGGAAAAAGCCCTTTAACTTTATGTCTCATTACTCCTTGTTCATATTTGTAATTTACTTTTTATTGTTTATCCCAGCAAATTTGATTACAATGGTTTGTTTGTTGTAGGTGTGCAAGATGTGGTTCTTTCACACATATACGTGTATCTATTCTTCCTCGCATCCTTTGCCAATGTAGGTTATGACACAATGTTGAGCAGTCTTCTCCTGGTCTTCCGTACGTCTTTGGGGGTTATATATTTCACATGGTTTGTATATCTCTGTTAACCCCAATATGGTAATGTATCCAATCCTCATCCCTTTCTATTTGGTGAACCATAAGTTTTTTAATGAATCTGTGATTGCCTTTCTCTGTGGAAATATCTTCATTGGTATCAATTTTTAAGTAACTCCTGAAAGTGATATGATAGGATATGTGCCTTTTGCTTTCTCACTTACTACACGTGGCGTGATTACGTCTAGACTCATCTATGGTGCTGCAAATGGCATTGTTTCATTTTTTCACTAGCGAATATTCCATCTGTACATGGAGGAGTTCTTCTTTGCCCACCCATCTGTTGGTGGTCTTTTTGGTTACTTCCATATCTTGGCTATTGTAATACTGGGCAATGCAGATTTGCCTGCCTGTGTCTTTCCAATTCTCTCTTCTTAGATTATAGGTGGAGGAGTGGGCCTGCTGGATCATATGGTAGCTCAATGTTTATATTTTTAAGGCACCTCCATTCTGTTCTCATTCGTGGCCCTTTCCAACTTACGTCCCCCTTGAAGTTGAGGGTATGCATTTCTCCACAACACCTTCAGCATTTATTGTTTGTAGTTTTCTTGCTCATGGTTATTCTGACAAGTGTGAGCTGATACCTCTTTGTGGTTGAATTCGCATGTGCCTCATAATCCGTTGAAATTGAGCTTTAAGGCATGTCCTTTTTATTTTTCAAGCAGTGATTACCCCTTAGTTCTTCAAAGTGTTCTCTTAAAGTACGTGTCACCTTTTGAAATGTTTTGGCCGTTACCTCCCTGAAGACATTTTGAGGGCAGGTTTCATTTACAGTTCTGCAGTACTTGTTCCTATGAAATGACCATTAGCACAGGCTTTAAAACTGCTTTTGCAGCTAACTGCCAGAGGGCGGCAGCCTTTCTATGTTCCCCACCCTGGTAACTAGGGAAAAGCCCTTGCGGCCTGTGGTGTTTCTCGGTTATAAATTAGAGTGGAGTGTGCCCGGACAAACCCACACAAGCTGATGTCTCCTTACTTTTGTTGGATTTTTAAATTTAATTTTTATTTTTTATTGGAGTAATTTTCCACTGTGTACGTGGACCACTTCTTCTTTGTGCATTCCTCGGTTGATGGACATTTTCATTGCTTCCAAGTGTTGGCTATGGTAAATATTTTTGGAGTGCAGGTTTGCCAGCCTGTGACTTTTTGATTCTCATGTTCTCAGGTGATAGGCCCAGCAGTGGGTGTGATTGATTGACTGGTAGCACCGTGTTTCCCTTTTCAAAGCACCCTCTTTGTGTTTTCATTAGTGGCTCTTACCACGTCCCCCTTAGAGTCGAGGGTACGCATTTCTCCACAATCGCTTCAGCATTTATTGTTTACAGCATTGATGCTAATGGCCCTTCTGGCTGCTGTGAGCTGATAGGTTTTTGTAATTTGGGTTTGCATGTCTTTGAAAATTCGTAAAACTCATCATTTTTCTCCGCCGTTTTCTTTTCTGTTAAAAAAAGGAAACAATTGGCAGTACAATATAACTCTTGAAATTGTCTTCTTTGAAGGTTGCCCTCTTTTGAATTATTTGGTCGATTTTCCACGCCAGCGTTTTTTTAGAGAGCAGGTGTCATTTCCCGAACTGCAAGTTTGGTGAATATTTAGTGACCTTTAGCAATGGGTTTAAAGCTGCTGTTGTGGGAAGTGGCCTCAAGGAGGCAGCATTTCTCCATTCCCAAATCTGGGTAGTAGGGCAGCAGAGCCTTTCTGGAAGTCGTGTTCCTAGGTTGTAAATTCCATTGGAATGTGCGTGGAGAAACCCCCATAAGTTTATGTGTCATTATTTCTTCTTGGTTTTTAAAAGTGTTTTAATTGGGGTAAAGCTTAGAATATTGTTTGTCCTAGGTGTACACAATCTGGTTCATTTGTACATTATATATGTCTATTCAAGTACAGATGCTCTTCCCATGTAAAATGTTACAGAGGGTTCCGCAGACTTCCCTTGCTATATGGTTGGCCTTTTTGAGATATGTATATCATATGTGTTTGTATACATATAGTAACACTAACCTTAATTTATCCATTCCCCCCACCTGTCGTTTTAGATGAGCATAGTTTGTTTTCTAAATCTGTGAGTGTCTTTCTCTGTGGAAATATGTTCATTTGTGTCAGTTATTAGATAACGCCTATAAGTGCTATCATAGAACACAGGTCTTTTGCTTTCCAACTTACCTCATCTTTCATGATTATCTCCAGACTCATTTGTGGTGCCTCAAAGAGCAATGGTTCATTGTCTTCCATGGCTAATATTCCATTGTGTACATGGACCACTTCTTCTTTATCCATTTACCTGTTGTTGGACATTTTGATTGCTTCACTGTCTTGGCTATTGTGAATAAGGCTGCACTGCAGCTTTTGCGGCCTGTGTCTTCTCGATTCTTGTCTTCTCAGGTGAGAGGTCCAATGGTGCGCCTGCTGGATTGAATAGTACCTCCATTTTTACTTTTAAACACAGCTCCTTTCTGTTCTCATTATTGGCTGTTACCCCTTTACGTCTCACCAGCAGGCAGAGGGTACACAGTTCTCTAAAACCCCTTCAGCATTTATTGTTTGTAGACTTTTTGCTGATGGTCAGTCGACTGGTGTAAGTTGAAACTTTTTGTAGATTAGATTGCATGCGTCTAACACTCCCTGAGGTTGAGCTTTTATCCATTTTCCTTTTTTTTAAAAAGAGTGTGAATAAAACTTAACTCTTCATAATCTCTTCTTGCAATATTTGCCTGTTTTGAATATTTTGTCCATTCCCTACTTCAGCACAAATATTTAGGGCAAGTGTCCTTTACAGCCCTGAATTCTTGTGAATGTTAAGTGACCATTAGCTGTGACTTTAAAGCTGCTCTTGCAGGATACGGCCACAAGGTTGGCAGCATTTCTCCTTTACCAAATTTGGTTACTAGGGAAACAGAGCCTTAATGGAAGTGGTGTTCTAGGGTGTATATTAGAATGGAATGTGCCAGGAAAAAGCCCTTTAACTTTATGTCTCATTACTCCTTGTTCATATTTGTAATTTACTTTTTATTGTTTATCCCAGCAAATTTGATTACAATGGTTTGTTTGTTGTAGGTGTGCAAGATGTGGTTCTTTCACACATATACGTGTATCTATTCTTCCTCGCATCCTTTGCCAATGTAGGTTATGACACAATGTTGAGCAGTCTTCTCCTGGTCTTCCGTACGTCTTTGGTGGTTATATATTTCACATGGTTTGTATATCTCTGTTAACCCCAATATGGTAATGTATCCAATCCTCATCCCTTTCTATTTGGTGAACCATAAGTTTTTTAATGAATCTGTGATTGCCTTTCTCTGTGGAAATATCTTCATTGGTATCAATTTTTAAGTAACTCCTGAAAGTGATATGATAGGATATGTGCCTTTTGCTTTCTCACTTACTACACGTGGCGTGATTACGTCTAGACTCATCTATGGTGCTGCAAATGGCATTGTTTCATTTTTTCACTAGCGAATATTCCATCTGTACATGGAGGAGTTCTTCTTTGCCCACCCATCTGTTGGTGGTCTTTTTGGTTACTTCCATATCTTGGCTATTGTAATACTGGGCAATGCAGATTTGCCTGCCTGTGTCTTTCCAATTCTCTCTTCTTAGATTATAGGTGGAGGAGTGGGCCTGCTGGATCATATGGTAGCTCAATGTTTATATTTTTAAGGCACCTCCATTCTGTTCTCATTCGTGGCCCTTTCCAACTTACGTCCCCCTTGAAGTTGAGGGTATGCATTTCTCCACAACACCTTCAGCATTTATTGTTTGTAGTTTTCTTGCTCATGGTTATTCTGACAAGTGTGAGCTGATACCTCTTTGTGGTTGAATTCGCATGTGCCTCATAATCCGTTGAAATTGAGCTTTAAGGCATGTCCTTTTTATTTTTCAAGCAGTGATTACCCCTTAGTTCTTCAAAGTGTTCTCTTAAAGTACGTGTCACCTTTTGAAATGTTTTGGCCGTTACCTCCCTGAAGACATTTTGAGGGCAGGTTTCATTTACAGTTCTGCAGTACTTGTTCCTATGAAATGACCATTAGCACAGGCTTTAAAACTGCTTTTGCAGGTAACTGCCAGAGGGCGGCAGCCTTTCTATGTTCCCCACCCTGGTAACTAGGGAAAAGCCCTTGCGGCCTGTGGTGTTTCTCGGTTATAAATTAGAGTGGAGTGTGCCCGGACAAACCCACACAAGCTGATGTCTCCTTACTTTTGTTGGATTTTTAAATTTAATTTTTATTTTTTATTGGAGTAATTTTCCACTGTGTACGTGGACCACTTCTTCTTTGTGCATTCCTCGGTTGATGGACATTTTCATTGCTTCCAAGTGTTGGCTATGGTAAATATTTTTGGAGTGCAGGTTTGCCAGCCTGTGACTTTTTGATTCTCATGTTCTCAGGTGATAGGCCCAGCAGTGGGTGTGATTGATTGACTGGTAGCACCGTGTTTCCCTTTTCAAAGCACCCTCTTTGTGTTTTCATTAGTGGCTCTTACCACGTCCCCCTTAGAGTCGAGGGTACGCATTTCTCCACAATCGCTTCAGCATTTATTGTTTACAGCATTGATGCTAATGGCCCTTCTGGCTGCTGTGAGCTGATAGGTTTTTGTAATTTGGGTTTGCATGTCTTTGAAAATTCGTAAAACTCATCATTTTTCTCCGCCGTTTTCTTTTCTGTTAAAAAAAGGAAACAATTGGCAGTACAATATAACTCTTGAAATTGTCTTCTTTGAAGGTTGCCCTCTTTTGAATTATTTGGTCGATTTTCCACGCCAGCGTTTTTTTAGAGAGCAGGTGTCATTTCCCGAACTGCAAGTTTGGTGAATATTTAGTGACCTTTAGCAATGGGTTTAAAGCTGCTGTTGTGGGAAGTGGCCTCAAGGAGGCAGCATTTCTCCATTCCCAAATCTGGGTAGTAGGGCAGCAGAGCCTTTCTGGAAGTCGTGTTCCTAGGTTGTAAATTCCATTGGAATGTGCGTGGAGAAACCCCCATAAGTTTATGTGTCATTATTTCTTCTTGGTTTTTAAAAGTGTTTTAATTGGGGTAAAGCTTAGAATATTGTTTGTCCTAGGTGTACACAATCTGGTTCGTTTGTACATTATATATGTCTATTCAAGTACAGATCCTCTTCCCATGTAAAATGTTACAGATGGTTCCGCAGACTTCCCTTGCTATATGGTTGGTCTTTTTGAGATATGTATATCATATGTGTTTGTATACATATAGTAACACTAATCTTAATTTATCCATTCCCCCCACCTGTCGTTTTAGATGAGCATAGTTTGTTTTCTAAATCAGAGTGTCTTTCTCTGTGGAGATATGTTCATTTGTGTCAGTTATTAGGTAACGCCTATAAGTGCTACCATAGAAAACAGGTCTTTTGCTTTCCAACTTACCTCATCTTTCGTGATTATCTCCAGACTCATTTGTGGTGCCTCAAAGAGCAATGGTTCATTGTCTTCCATGGCTAATATTCCATTGTGTACATGGACCACTTCTTCTTTATCCATTTACCTGTTGTTGGACATTTTGATTGCTTCACTGTCTTGGCTATGGTGAATAAGGCTGCACTGCAGCTTTTGCGGCCTGTGTCTTCTCGATTCTTGTCTTCTCAGGTGAGAAGTCCAATGGTGCGCCTGCTGGATTGAATAGTACCTCCATTTTTACTTTTAAACACAGTTCCTTTCTGTTCTCATTATTGGCTGTTACCTCTTTACGTCTCACCAGCAGGCAGAGGGTACACAGTTCTCTAAAACCCCTTCAGCATTTATTGTTTGTAGACTTTTTGCTGATGGTCAGTCGACTGGTGTAAGTTGAAACTTTTTGTAGATTAGATTGCATGCGTCTAACACTCCCTGAGGTTGAACTTTTATCCATTTTCCTTTTTTTAAAAAAGAGTGTGAGTAAAACTTAACTCTTCATAATCTCTTCTTGAAACATTTGCCTGTTTTGAATTTTTTGTCCATTCCCTACTTCAGCACAAATATTTAGGGCAAGTGTCCTTTACAGCCCTGAGTCCTTGTGAATGTTAAGTGACCATTAGCTGTGACTTTAAAGCTGCTCTTGCAGGAAACGGCCACTAGGTGGCCGCATTTCTCCGTTACCAAATTTGGTTACTAGGGAAACAGAGCCTTAATGGAAGTGGTGTTCTAGGGTGTATATTAGAATGGAATGTGCCAGGAAAAAGCCCTTTAACTTTATGTCTCATTACTTCTTGTTCATATTTGTAATTTACTTTTTATTTTTTATCCCAGCAAATTTGATTACAATGGTTTGTTTGTTGTAGGTGTGCAAGATGTGGTTCTTTCACACATATACGTGTATCTATTCTTCCTCGCATCCTTTGCCAATGTAGGTTATGACACAATGTTGAGCAGTCTTCTCCTGGTCTTCCGTACGTCTTTGGTGGTTATATATTTCACATGGTTTGTATATCTCTGTTAACCCCAATATGGTAATGTATCCAATCCTCATCCCTTTCTATTTGGTGAACCATAAGTTTTTTAATGAATCTGTGATTGCCTTTCTCTGTGGAAATATCTTCATTGGTATCAATTTTTAAGTAACTCCTGAAAGTGATATGATAGTATATGTGCCTTTTGCTTTCTCACTTACTACACGTGGCGTGATTACGACTAGACTCATCTATGGTGCTGCAAATGGCATTGTTTCATTTTTTCACTAGCGAATATTCCATCTGTACATGGAGGAGTTCTTCTTTGCCCACCCATCTGTTGGTGGTCTTTTTGGTTACTTCCATATCTTGGCTATTGTAATACTGGGCAATGCAGATTTGCCTGCCTGTGTCTTTCCAATTCTCTCTTCTTAGATTATAGGTGGAGGAGTGGGCCTGCTGGATCATATGGTAGCTCAATGTTTATATTTTTAAGGCACCTCCATTCTGTTCTCATTCGTGGCCCTTTCCAACTTACGTCCCCCTTGAAGTTGAGGGTATGCATTTCTCCACAGCACCTTCAGCATTTATTGTTTGTAGTTTTCTTGCTCATGGTTATTCTGACAAGTGTGAGCTGATACCTCTTTGTGGTTGAATTCGCATGTGCCTCATAATCCGTTGAAATTGAGCTTTAAGGCATGTCCTTTTTATTTTTCAAGCAGTGATTACCCCTTAGTTCTTCAAAGTGTTCTCTTAAAGTACGTGTCACCTTTTGAAATGTTTTGGCCATTACCTCCCTGAAGACATTTTGAGGGCAGGTTTCATTTACAGTTCTGCAGTACTTGTTCCTATGAAATGACCATTAGCACAGGCTTTAAAACTGCTTTTGCAGGTAACTGCCAGAGGGCGGCAGCCTTTCTATGTTCCCCACCCTGATAACTAGGGAAAAGCCCTTGCGGCCTGTGGTGTTTCTCGGTTATAAATTAGAGTGGAGTGTGCCCGGACAAACCCACACAAGCTGATGTCTCCTTACTTTTGTTGGATTTTTAAATTTAATTTTTATTTTTTATTGGAGTAATTTTCCACTGTGTACGTGGACCACTTCTTCTTTGTGCATTCCTCGGTTGATGGACATTTTCATTGCTTCCAAGTGTTGGCTATGGTAAATATTTTTGGAGTGCAGGTTTGCCAGCCTGTGACTTTTTGATTCTCATGTTCTCAGGTGATAGGCCCAGCAGTGGGTGTGATTGATTGACTGGTAGCACCGTGTTTCCCTTTTCAAAGCACCCTCTTTGTGTTTTCATTAGTGGCTCTTACCACGTCCCCCTTAGAGTCGAGGGTACGCATTTCTCCACAATCGCTTCAGCATTTATTGTTTACAGCATTTATGCTAATGGCCCTTCTGGCTGCTGTGAGCTGATAGGTTTTTGTAATTTGGGTTTGCATGTCTTTGAAAATTCGTAAAACTCATCATTTTTCTCCGCCGTTTTCTTTTCTGTTAAAAAAAGGAAACAATTGGCAGTACAATATAACTCTTGAAATTGTCTTCTTTGAAGGTTGCCCTCTTTTGAATTATTTGGTCGATTTTCCACCCCAGCGTTTTTTTAGAGAGCAGGTGTCATTTCCCGAACTGCAAGTTTGGTGAATATTTAGTGACCTTTAGCAATGGGTTTAAAGCTGCTGTTGTGGGAAGTGGCCTCAAGGAGGCAGCATTTCTCCATTCCCAAATCTGGGTAGTAGGGCAGCAGAGCCTTTCTGGAAGTCGTGTTCCTAGGTTGTAAATTCCATTGGAATGTGCGTGGAGAAACCCCCACAAGTTTATGTGTCATTATTTCTTCTTGGTTTTTAAAAGTGTTTTAATTGGGGTAAAGCTTAGAATACTGTTTGTCCTGAGTGTACACAATCTGGTTCGTTTGTACATTATATATGTCTATTCAAGTACAGATCCTCTTCCCATGTAAAATGTTACAGAGGGTTCCGCAGACTTCCCTTGCTATATGGTTGGTCTTTTTGAGATATGTATATCATATGTGTTTGTATACATATAGTAACACTAATCTTAATTTATCCATTCCCCCCACCTGTCGTTTTAGATGAGCATAGTTTGTTTTCTAAATCAGAGTGTCTTTCTCTGTGGAGATATGTTCATTTGTGTCAGTTATTAGGTAACGCCTATAAGTGCTACCATAGAAAACAGGTCTTTTGCTTTCCAACTTACCTCATCTTTCGTGATTATCTCCAGACTCATTTGTGGTGCCTCAAAGAGCAATGGTTCATTGTCTTCCATGGCTAATATTCCATTGTGTACATGGACCACTTCTTCTTTATCCATTTACCTGTTGTTGGACATTTTGATTGCTTCACTGTCTTGGCTATTGTGAATAAGGCTGCACTGCAGCTTTTGCGGCCTGTGTCTTCTCGATTCTTGTCTTCTCAGGTGAGAGGTCCAATGGTGCGCCTGCTGGATTGAATAGTACCTCCATTTTTACTTTTAAACACAGCTCCTTTCTGTTCTCATTATTGGCTGTTACCCCTTTACGTCTCACCAGCAGGCAGAGGGTACACAGTTCTCTAAAACCCCTTCAGCATTTATTGTTTGTAGACTTTTTGCTGATGGTCAGTCGACTGGTGTAAGTTGAAACTTTTTGTAGATTAGATTGCATGCGTCTAACACTCCCTGAGGTTGAGCTTTTATCCATTTTCCTTTTTTTTAAAAAGAGTGTGAGTAAAACTTAACTCTTCATAATCTCTTCTTGAAACATTTGCCTGTTTTGAATTTTTTGCCCATTCCCTACTTCAGCACAAATATTTAGGGCAAGTGTCCTTTACAGCCCTGAGTCCTTGTGAATGTTAAGTGACCATTAGCTGTGACTTTAAAGCTGCTCTTGCAGGAAACGGCCACTAGGTGGCAGCATTTCTCCTTTACCAAATTTGGTTACTAGGGAAACAGAGCCTTAATGGAAGTGGTGTTCTAGGGTGTATATTAGAATGGAATGTGCCAGGAAAAAGCCCTTTAACTTTATGTCTCATTACTTCTTGTTCATATTTGTAATTTACTTTTTATTTTTTATCCCAGCAAATTTGATTACAATGGTTTGTTTGTTCTAGGTGTGCAAGATGTGGTTCTTTCACACATATACATGTATCTATTCTTCCTCACATCCTTTGCCAATGTAGGTTATGACACAATGTTGAGTAGTCTTCTCCTGGTCTTCCGTACGTCTTTGGGGGTTATATATTTCACATGGTTTGTATATCTCTGTTAACCCCAATATGGCAATGTATCCAATCCTCATCCCTTTCTATTTGGTGAACCATAAGTTTTTTAATGAATCTGTGATTGCCTTTCTCTGTGGAAATATCTTCATTGGTATCAATTTTTAAGTAACTCCTAAAAGTGACATGATAGGATATGTGCCTTTTGCTTTCTCACTTTCTATAGGTGTTGTGATTACGTCTAGACTCATCTATGGTGCTGCAAATGGCATTGTTTCATTTTTTTCACTAGCGAACATTCCATCTGTACATGGAGGAGTTCTTCTTTGCCCACCCATCTGTTGGTGGACTTTTTGGTTGCTTCCATATCTTGGCTATTGTAATACTGGGCAATGCAGATTTGCCTGCCTGTGTCTTTCCAATTCTCTCTTCTTAGATTATAGGTGGAGGAGTGGGCCTGCTGGATCATATGGTAGCTCAATGTTTACCTTTTTAAGGCACCTCCATTCTGTTCTCATTCGTGGCCCTTTCCAACTTCCGTCCCCCTTGAAGTTGAGGGTATGCATTTCTCCACAACACCTTCAGCATTTATTGTTTGTAGTTTTCTTGCTCATGGTTATTCTGACAAGTGTGAGCTGATACCTCTTTGTGGTTGAATTCGCATGTGCCTCATAATCCGTTGAAATTGAGCTTTAAGGCATGTCCTTTTTATTTTTCAAGCAGTGATTACCCCTTAGTTCTTCAAAGTGTTCTCTTAAAGTACGTGTCACCTTTTGAAATGTTTTGGCCATTACCTCCCTGAAGACATTTTGAGGGCAGGTTTCATTTACAGTTCTGCAGTACTTGTTCCTATGAAATGACCATTAGCACAGGCTTTAAAACTGCTTTTGCAGGTAACTGCCAGAGGGCGGCAGCCTTTCTATGTTCCCCACCCTGGTAACTAGGGAAAAGCTCTTGCGGCCTGTGGTGTTTCTCGGTTATAAATTAGAGTGGAGTGTGCCCGGACAAACCCACACAAGCTGATGTCTCCTTACTTTTGTTGGATTTTTAAATTTAATTTTTATTTTTTATTGGAGTAATTTTCCACTGTGTACGTGGACCACTTCTTCTTTGTGCATTCCTCGGTTGATGGACATTTTCATTGCTTCCAAGTGTTGGCTATGGTAAATATTTTTGGAGTGCAGGATTGCCAGCCTGTGACTTTTTGATTCTCATGTTCTCAGGTGATAGGCCCAGCAGTGGGTGTGATTGATTGACTGGTAGCACCGTGTTTCCCTTTTCAAAGCACCTTCTTTGTGTTTTCATTAGTGGCTCTTACCACGTCCCCCTTAGAGTCGAGGGTACGCATTTCTCCACAATCGCTTCAGCATTTATTGTTTACAGCATTTATGCTAATGGCCCTTCTGGCTGCTGTGAGCTGATAGGTTTTTGTAATTTGGGTTTGCATGTCTTTGAAAATTCGTAAAACTCATCATTTTTCTCCGCCGTTTTCTTTTCCGTTAAAAAAAGGAAACAATTGGCAGTACAATATAACTCTTGAAATTGTCTTCTTTGAAGGTTGCCCTCTTTTGAATTATTTGGTCGATTTTCCACCCCAGCGTTTTTTTAGAGAGCAGGTGTCATTTCCCGAACTGCAAGTTTGGTGAATATTTAGTGACCTTTAGCAATGGGTGTAAAGCTGCTGTTGTGGGAAGCGGCCTCTAGGAGGCAGCATTTCTCCATTCCCAAATCTGGGTAGTAGGGCAGCAGAGCCTTTCTGGAAGTCGTGTTCCTAGGTTGTAAATTACATTGGAATGTGCGTGGAGAAACCCCCACAAGTTTATGTGTCATTATTTCTTCTTGGTTTTTAAAAGTGTTTTAATTGGGGTAAAGCTTAGAATATTGTTTGTCCTAGGTGTACACAATCTGGTTCATTTGTACATTATATATGTCTATTCAAGTACAGATCCTCTTCCCATGTAAAATGTTACAGAGGGTTCCGCAGACTTCCCTTGCTATATGGTTGGCCTTTTTGAGATATGTATATAATATGTGTTTGTATACATATAGTAACACTAACCTTAATTTATCCATTCCCCCCACCTGTCGTTTTAGATGAGCATAGTTTGTTTTCTAAATCTGTGAGTGTCTTTCTCTGTGGAAATAAGTTCATTTGTGTCAGTTATTAGATAATGCCTATAAGTGCTATCATAGAATACAGGTCTTTTGCTTTCCAACTTACCTCATCTTTCGTGATTATCTCCAGACTCATTTGTGGTGCCTCAAAGAGCAATGGTTCATTGTCTTCCATGGCTAATATTCCATTGTGTACATGGACCACTTCTTCTTTATCCATTTACCTGTTGTTGGACATTTTGATTGCTTCACTGTCTTGGCTATGGTGAATAAGGCTGCACTGCAGCTTTTGCGGCCTGTGTCTTCTCGATTCTTGTCTTCTCAGGTGAGAGGTCCAATGGTGCGCCTGCTGGATTGAATAGTACCTCCATTTTTACTTTTAAACACAGCTCCTTTCTGTTCTCATTATTGGCTGTTACCCCTTTACGTCTCACCAGCAGGCAGAGGGTACACAGTTCTCTAAAACCCCTTCAGCATTTATTGTTTGTAGACTTTTTGCTGATGGTCAGTCGACTGGTGTAAGTTGAAACTTTTTGTAGATTAGATTGCATGCGTCTAACACTCCCTGAGGTTGAGCTTTTATCCATTTTCCTTTTTTTAAAAAAGAGTGTGAGTAAAACTTAACTCTTCATAATCTCTTCTTGAAACATTTGCCTGTTTTGAATTTTTTGCCCATTCCCTACTTCAGCACAAATATTTAGGGCAAGTGTCCTTTACAGCCCTGAGTCCTTGTGAATGTTAAGTGACCATTAGCTGTGACTTTAAAGCTGCTCTTGCAGGAAACGGCCACTAGGTGGCAGCATTTCTCCTTTACCAAATTTGGTTACTAGGGAAACAGAGCCTTAATGGAAGTGGTGTTCTAGGGTGTATATTAGAATGGAATGTGCCAGGAAAAAGCCCTTTAACTTTATGTCTCATTACTTCTTGTTCATATTTGTAATTTACTTTTTATTTTTTATCCCAGCAAATTTGATTACAATGGTTTGTTTGTTCTAGGTGTGCAAGATGTGGTTCTTTCACACATATACGTGTATCTATTCTTCCTCGCATCCTTTGCCAATGTAGGTTATGACACAATGTTGAGCAGTCTTCTCCTGGTCTTCCGTACGTCTTTGGTGGTTATATATTTCACATGGTTTGTATATCTCTGTTAACCCCAATATGGTAATGTATCCAATCCTCATCCCTTTCTATTTGGTGAACCATAAGTTTTTTAATGAATCTGTGATTGCCTTTCTCTGTGGAAATATCTTCATTGGTATCAATTTTTAAGTAACTCCTGAAAGTGATATGATAGTATATGTGCCTTTTGCTTTCTCACTTACTACACGTGGCGTGATTACGACTAGACTCATCTATGGTGCTGCAAATGGCATTGTTTCATTTTTTCACTAGCGAATATTCCATCTGTACATGGAGGAGTTCTTCTTTGCCCACCCATCTGTTGGTGGTCTTTTTGGTTACTTCCATATCTTGGCTATTGTAATACTGGGCAATGCAGATTTGCCTGCCTGTGTCTTTCCAATTCTCTCTTCTTAGATTATAGGTGGAGGAGTGGGCCTGCTGGATCATATGGTAGCTCAATGTTTATATTTTTAAGGCACCTCCATTCTGTTCTCATTCGTGGCCCTTTCCAACTTACGTCCCCCTTGAAGTTGAGGGTATGCATTTCTCCACAGCACCTTCAGCATTTATTGTTTGTAGTTTTCTTGCTCATGGTTATTCTGACAAGTGTGAGCTGATACCTCTTTGTGGTTGAATTCGCATGTGCCTCATAATCCGTTGAAATTGAGCTTTAAGGCATGTCCTTTTTATTTTTCAAGCAGTGATTACCCCTTAGTTCTTCAAAGTGTTCTCTTAAAGTACGTGTCACCTTTTGAAATGTTTTGGCCATTACCTCCCTGAAGACATTTTGAGGGCAGGTTTCATTTACAGTTCTGCAGTACTTGTTCCTATGAAATGACCATTAGCACAGGCTTTAAAACTGCTTTTGCAGGTAACTGCCAGAGGGCGGCAGCCTTTCTATGTTCCCCACCCTGATAACTAGGGAAAAGCCCTTGCGGCCTGTGGTGTTTCTCGGTTATAAATTAGAGTGGAGTGTGCCCGGACAAACCCACACAAGCTGATGTCTCCTTACTTTTGTTGGATTTTTAAATTTAATTTTTATTTTTTATTGGAGTAATTTTCCACTGTGTACGTGGACCACTTCTTCTTTGTGCATTCCTCGGTTGATGGACATTTTCATTGCTTCCAAGTGTTGGCTATGGTAAATATTTTTGGAGTGCAGGTTTGCCAGCCTGTGACTTTTTGATTCTCATGTTCTCAGGTGATAGGCCCAGCAGTGGGTGTGATTGATTGACTGGTAGCACCGTGTTTCCCTTTTCAAAGCACCCTCTTTGTGTTTTCATTAGTGGCTCTTACCACGTCCCCCTTAGAGTCGAGGGTACGCATTTCTCCACAATCGCTTCAGCATTTATTGTTTACAGCATTTATGCTAATGGCCCTTCTGGCTGCTGTGAGCTGATAGGTTTTTGTAATTTGGGTTTGCATGTCTTTGAAAATTCGTAAAACTCATCATTTTTCTCCGCCGTTTTCTTTTCTGTTAAAAAAAGGAAACAATTGGCAGTACAATATAACTCTTGAAATTGTCTTCTTTGAAGGTTGCCCTCTTTTGAATTATTTGGTCGATTTTCCACCCCAGCGTTTTTTTAGAGAGCAGGTGTCATTTCCCGAACTGCAAGTTTGGTGAATATTTAGTGACCTTTAGCAATGGGTTTAAAGCTGCTGTTGTGGGAAGTGGCCTCAAGGAGGCAGCATTTCTCCATTCCCAAATCTGGGTAGTAGGGCAGCAGAGCCTTTCTGGAAGTCGTGTTCCTAGGTTGTAAATTCCATTGGAATGTGCGTGGAGAAACCCCCACAAGTTTATGTGTCATTATTTCTTCTTGGTTTTTAAAAGTGTTTTAATTGGGGTAAAGCTTAGAATACTGTTTGTCCTGAGTGTACACAATCTGGTTCGTTTGTACATTATATATGTCTATTCAAGTACAGATCCTCTTCCCATGTAAAATGTTACAGAGGGTTCCGCAGACTTCCCTTGCTATATGGTTGGTCTTTTTGAGATATGTATATCATATGTGTTTGTATACATATAGTAACACTAATCTTAATTTATCCATTCCCCCCACCTGTCGTTTTAGATGAGCATAGTTTGTTTTCTAAATCAGAGTGTCTTTCTCTGTGGAGATATGTTCATTTGTGTCAGTTATTAGGTAACGCCTATAAGTGCTACCATAGAAAACAGGTCTTTTGCTTTCCAACTTACCTCATCTTTCGTGATTATCTCCAGACTCATTTGTGGTGCCTCAAAGAGCAATGGTTCATTGTCTTCCATGGCTAATATTCCATTGTGTACATGGACCACTTCTTCTTTATCCATTTACCTGTTGTTGGACATTTTGATTGCTTCACTGTCTTGGCTATTGTGAATAAGGCTGCACTGCAGCTTTTGCGGCCTGTGTCTTCTCGATTCTTGTCTTCTCAGGTGAGAGGTCCAATGGTGCGCCTGCTGGATTGAATAGTACCTCCATTTTTACTTTTAAACACAGCTCCTTTCTGTTCTCATTATTGGCTGTTACCCCTTTACGTCTCACCAGCAGGCAGAGGGTACACAGTTCTCTAAAACCCCTTCAGCATTTATTGTTTGTAGACTTTTTGCTGATGGTCAGTCGACTGGTGTAAGTTGAAACTTTTTGTAGATTAGATTGCATGCGTCTAACACTCCCTGAGGTTGAGCTTTTATCCATTTTCCTTTTTTTTAAAAAGAGTGTGAGTAAAACTTAACTCTTCATAATCTCTTCTTGAAACATTTGCCTGTTTTGAATTTTTTGCCCATTCCCTACTTCAGCACAAATATTTAGGGCAAGTGTCCTTTACAGCCCTGAGTCCTTGTGAATGTTAAGTGACCATTAGCTGTGACTTTAAAGCTGCTCTTGCAGGAAACGGCCACTAGGTGGCAGCATTTCTCCTTTACCAAATTTGGTTACTAGGGAAACAGAGCCTTAATGGAAGTGGTGTTCTAGGGTGTATATTAGAATGGAATGTGCCAGGAAAAAGCCCTTTAACTTTATGTCTCATTACTTCTTGTTCATATTTGTAATTTACTTTTTATTTTTTATCCCAGCAAATTTGATTACAATGGTTTGTTTGTTCTAGGTGTGCAAGATGTGGTTCTTTCACACATATACATGTATCTATTCTTCCTCACATCCTTTGCCAATGTAGGTTATGACACAATGTTGAGTAGTCTTCTCCTGGTCTTCCGTACGTCTTTGGGGGTTATATATTTCACATGGTTTGTATATCTCTGTTAACCCCAATATGGCAATGTATCCAATCCTCATCCCTTTCTATTTGGTGAACCATAAGTTTTTTAATGAATCTGTGATTGCCTTTCTCTGTGGAAATATCTTCATTGGTATCAATTTTTAAGTAACTCCTAAAAGTGACATGATAGGATATGTGCCTTTTGCTTTCTCACTTTCTATAGGTGTTGTGATTACGTCTAGACTCATCTATGGTGCTGCAAATGGCATTGTTTCATTTTTTTCACTAGCGAACATTCCATCTGTACATGGAGGAGTTCTTCTTTGCCCACCCATCTGTTGGTGGACTTTTTGGTTGCTTCCATATCTTGGCTATTGTAATACTGGGCAATGCAGATTTGCCTGCCTGTGTCTTTCCAATTCTCTCTTCTTAGATTATAGGTGGAGGAGTGGGCCTGCTGGATCATATGGTAGCTCAATGTTTACCTTTTTAAGGCACCTCCATTCTGTTCTCATTCGTGGCCCTTTCCAACTTCCGTCCCCCTTGAAGTTGAGGGTATGCATTTCTCCACAACACCTTCAGCATTTATTGTTTGTAGTTTTCTTGCTCATGGTTATTCTGACAAGTGTGAGCTGATACCTCTTTGTGGTTGAATTCGCATGTGCCTCATAATCCGTTGAAATTGAGCTTTAAGGCATGTCCTTTTTATTTTTCAAGCAGTGATTACCCCTTAGTTCTTCAAAGTGTTCTCTTAAAGTACGTGTCACCTTTTGAAATGTTTTGGCCATTACCTCCCTGAAGACATTTTGAGGGCAGGTTTCATTTACAGTTCTGCAGTACTTGTTCCTATGAAATGACCATTAGCACAGGCTTTAAAACTGCTTTTGCAGGTAACTGCCAGAGGGCGGCAGCCTTTCTATGTTCCCCACCCTGGTAACTAGGGAAAAGCTCTTGCGGCCTGTGGTGTTTCTCGGTTATAAATTAGAGTGGAGTGTGCCCGGACAAACCCACACAAGCTGATGTCTCCTTACTTTTGTTGGATTTTTAAATTTAATTTTTATTTTTTATTGGAGTAATTTTCCACTGTGTACGTGGACCACTTCTTCTTTGTGCATTCCTCGGTTGATGGACATTTTCATTGCTTCCAAGTGTTGGCTATGGTAAATATTTTTGGAGTGCAGGATTGCCAGCCTGTGACTTTTTGATTCTCATGTTCTCAGGTGATAGGCCCAGCAGTGGGTGTGATTGATTGACTGGTAGCACCGTGTTTCCCTTTTCAAAGCACCTTCTTTGTGTTTTCATTAGTGGCTCTTACCACGTCCCCCTTAGAGTCGAGGGTACGCATTTCTCCACAATCGCTTCAGCATTTATTGTTTACAGCATTTATGCTAATGGCCCTTCTGGCTGCTGTGAGCTGATAGGTTTTTGTAATTTGGGTTTGCATGTCTTTGAAAATTCGTAAAACTCATCATTTTTCTCCGCCGTTTTCTTTTCCGTTAAAAAAAGGAAACAATTGGCAGTACAATATAACTCTTGAAATTGTCTTCTTTGAAGGTTGCCCTCTTTTGAATTATTTGGTCGATTTTCCACCCCAGCGTTTTTTTAGAGAGCAGGTGTCATTTCCCGAACTGCAAGTTTGGTGAATATTTAGTGACCTTTAGCAATGGGTGTAAAGCTGCTGTTGTGGGAAGCGGCCTCTAGGAGGCAGCATTTCTCCATTCCCAAATCTGGGTAGTAGGGCAGCAGAGCCTTTCTGGAAGTCGTGTTCCTAGGTTGTAAATTACATTGGAATGTGCGTGGAGAAACCCCCACAAGTTTATGTGTCATTATTTCTTCTTGGTTTTTAAAAGT
The DNA here is from genome assembly GCF_965194805.1 of Balaenoptera borealis. Lineage (NCBI taxonomy): Eukaryota > Metazoa > Chordata > Mammalia > Artiodactyla > Balaenopteridae > Balaenoptera > Balaenoptera borealis. Next base: position 180,045 of record NW_028122979.1, read on the forward strand.
GTTTTAATTGGGGTAAAGCTTAGAATATTGTTTGTCCTAGGTGTACACAATCTGGTTCATTTGTACATTATATATGTCTATTCAAGTACAGATCCTCTTCCCATGTAAAATGTTACAGAGGGTTCCGCAGACTTCCCTTGCTATATGGTTGGCCTTTTTGAGATATGTATATAATATGTGTTTGTATACATATAGTAACACTAACCTTAATTTATCCATTCCCCCCACCTGTCGTTTTAGATGAGCATAGTTTGTTTTCTAAATCTGTGAGTGTCTTTCTCTGTGGAAATAAGTTCATTTGTGTCAGTTATTAGATAATGCCTATAAGTGCTATCATAGAATACAGGTCTTTTGCTTTCCAACTTACCTCATCTTTCGTGATTATCTCCAGACTCATTTGTGGTGCCTCAAAGAGCAATGGTTCATTGTCTTCCATGGCTAATATTCCATTGTGTACATGGACCACTTCTTCTTTATCCATTTACCTGTTGTTGGACATTTTGATTGCTTCACTGTCTTGGCTATGGTGAATAAGGCTGCACTGCAGCTTTTGCGGCCTGTGTCTTCTCGATTCTTGTCTTCTCAGGTGAGAGGTCCAATGGTGCGCCTGCTGGATTGAATAGTACCTCCATTTTTACTTTTAAACACAGCTCCTTTCTGTTCTCATTATTGGCTGTTACCCCTTTACGTCTCACCAGCAGGCAGAGGGTACACAGTTCTCTAAAACCCCTTCAGCATTTATTGTTTGTAGACTTTTTGCTGATGGTCAGTCGACTGGTGTAAGTTGAAACTTTTTGTAGATTAGATTGCATGCGTCTAACACTCCCTGAGGTTGAGCTTTTATCCATTTTCCTTTTTTTAAAAAAGAGTGTGAGTAAAACTTAACTCTTCATAATCTCTTCTTGAAACATTTGCCTGTTTTGAATTTTTTGCCCATTCCCTACTTCAGCACAAATATTTAGGGCAAGTGTCCTTTACAGCCCTGAGTCCTTGTGAATGTTAAGTGACCATTAGCTGTGACTTTAAAGCTGCTCTTGCAGGAAACGGCCACTAGGTGGCAGCATTTCTCCTTTACCAAATTTGGTTACTAGGGAAACAGAGCCTTAATGGAAGTGGTGTTCTAGGGTGTATATTAGAATGGAATGTGCCAGGAAAAAGCCCTTTAACTTTATGTCTCATTACTTCTTGTTCATATTTGTAATTTACTTTTTATTTTTTATCCCAGCAAATTTGATTACAATGGTTTGTTTGTTCTAGGTGTGCAAGATGTGGTTCTTTCACACATATACGTGTATCTATTCTTCCTCGCATCCTTTGCCAATGTAGGTTATGACACAATGTTGAGCAGTCTTCTCCTGGTCTTCCGTACGTCTTTGGTGGTTATATATTTCACATGGTTTGTATATCTCTGTTAACCCCAATATGGTAATGTATCCAATCCTCATCCCTTTCTATTTGGTGAACCATAAGTTTTTTAATGAATCTGTGATTGCCTTTCTCTGTGGAAATATCTTCATTGGTATCAATTTTTAAGTAACTCCTGAAAGTGATATGATAGTATATGTGCCTTTTGCTTTCTCACTTACTACACGTGGCGTGATTACGACTAGACTCATCTATGGTGCTGCAAATGGCATTGTTTCATTTTTTCACTAGCGAATATTCCATCTGTACATGGAGGAGTTCTTCTTTGCCCACCCATCTGTTGGTGGTCTTTTTGGTTACTTCCATATCTTGGCTATTGTAATACTGGGCAATGCAGATTTGCCTGCCTGTGTCTTTCCAATTCTCTCTTCTTAGATTATAGGTGGAGGAGTGGGCCTGCTGGATCATATGGTAGCTCAATGTTTATATTTTTAAGGCACCTCCATTCTGTTCTCATTCGTGGCCCTTTCCAACTTACGTCCCCCTTGAAGTTGAGGGTATGCATTTCTCCACAGCACCTTCAGCATTTATTGTTTGTAGTTTTCTTGCTCATGGTTATTCTGACAAGTGTGAGCTGATACCTCTTTGTGGTTGAATTCGCATGTGCCTCATAATCCGTTGAAATTGAGCTTTAAGGCATGTCCTTTTTATTTTTCAAGCAGTGATTACCCCTTAGTTCTTCAAAGTGTTCTCTTAAAGTACGTGTCACCTTTTGAAATGTTTTGGCCATTACCTCCCTGAAGACATTTTGAGGGCAGGTTTCATTTACAGTTCTGCAGTACTTGTTCCTATGAAATGACCATTAGCACAGGCTTTAAAACTGCTTTTGCAGGTAACTGCCAGAGGGCGGCAGCCTTTCTATGTTCCCCACCCTGATAACTAGGGAAAAGCCCTTGCGGCCTGTGGTGTTTCTCGGTTATAAATTAGAGTGGAGTGTGCCCGGACAAACCCACACAAGCTGATGTCTCCTTACTTTTGTTGGATTTTTAAATTTAATTTTTATTTTTTATTGGAGTAATTTTCCACTGTGTACGTGGACCACTTCTTCTTTGTGCATTCCTCGGTTGATGGACATTTTCATTGCTTCCAAGTGTTGGCTATGGTAAATATTTTTGGAGTGCAGGTTTGCCAGCCTGTGACTTTTTGATTCTCATGTTCTCAGGTGATAGGCCCAGCAGTGGGTGTGATTGATTGACTGGTAGCACCGTGTTTCCCTTTTCAAAGCACCCTCTTTGTGTTTTCATTAGTGGCTCTTACCACGTCCCCCTTAGAGTCGAGGGTACGCATTTCTCCACAATCGCTTCAGCATTTATTGTTTACAGCATTTATGCTAATGGCCCTTCTGGCTGCTGTGAGCTGATAGGTTTTTGTAATTTGGGTTTGCATGTCTTTGAAAATTCGTAAAACTCATCATTTTTCTCCGCCGTTTTCTTTTCTGTTAAAAAAAGGAAACAATTGGCAGTACAATATAACTCTTGAAATTGTCTTCTTTGAAGGTTGCCCTCTTTTGAATTATTTGGTCGATTTTCCACCCCAGCGTTTTTTTAGAGAGCAGGTGTCATTTCCCGAACTGCAAGTTTGGTGAATATTTAGTGACCTTTAGCAATGGGTTTAAAGCTGCTGTTGTGGGAAGTGGCCTCAAGGAGGCAGCATTTCTCCATTCCCAAATCTGGGTAGTAGGGCAGCAGAGCCTTTCTGGAAGTCGTGTTCCTAGGTTGTAAATTCCATTGGAATGTGCGTGGAGAAACCCCCACAAGTTTATGTGTCATTATTTCTTCTTGGTTTTTAAAAGTGTTTTAATTGGGGTAAAGCTTAGAATACTGTTTGTCCTGAGTGTACACAATCTGGTTCGTTTGTACATTATATATGTCTATTCAAGTACAGATCCTCTTCCCATGTAAAATGTTACAGAGGGTTCCGCAGACTTCCCTTGCTATATGGTTGGTCTTTTTGAGATATGTATATCATATGTGTTTGTATACATATAGTAACACTAATCTTAATTTATCCATTCCCCCCACCTGTCGTTTTAGATGAGCATAGTTTGTTTTCTAAATCAGAGTGTCTTTCTCTGTGGAGATATGTTCATTTGTGTCAGTTATTAGGTAACGCCTATAAGTGCTACCATAGAAAACAGGTCTTTTGCTTTCCAACTTACCTCATCTTTCGTGATTATCTCCAGACTCATTTGTGGTGCCTCAAAGAGCAATGGTTCATTGTCTTCCATGGCTAATATTCCATTGTGTACATGGACCACTTCTTCTTTATCCATTTACCTGTTGTTGGACATTTTGATTGCTTCACTGTCTTGGCTATTGTGAATAAGGCTGCACTGCAGCTTTTGCGGCCTGTGTCTTCTCGATTCTTGTCTTCTCAGGTGAGAGGTCCAATGGTGCGCCTGCTGGATTGAATAGTACCTCCATTTTTACTTTTAAACACAGCTCCTTTCTGTTCTCATTATTGGCTGTTACCCCTTTACGTCTCACCAGCAGGCAGAGGGTACACAGTTCTCTAAAACCCCTTCAGCATTTATTGTTTGTAGACTTTTTGCTGATGGTCAGTCGACTGGTGTAAGTTGAAACTTTTTGTAGATTAGATTGCATGCGTCTAACACTCCCTGAGGTTGAGCTTTTATCCATTTTCCTTTTTTTTAAAAAGAGTGTGAGTAAAACTTAACTCTTCATAATCTCTTCTTGAAACATTTGCCTGTTTTGAATTTTTTGCCCATTCCCTACTTCAGCACAAATATTTAGGGCAAGTGTCCTTTACAGCCCTGAGTCCTTGTGAATGTTAAGTGACCATTAGCTGTGACTTTAAAGCTGCTCTTGCAGGAAACGGCCACTAGGTGGCAGCATTTCTCCTTTACCAAATTTGGTTACTAGGGAAACAGAGCCTTAATGGAAGTGGTGTTCTAGGGTGTATATTAGAATGGAATGTGCCAGGAAAAAGCCCTTTAACTTTATGTCTCATTACTTCTTGTTCATATTTGTAATTTACTTTTTATTTTTTATCCCAGCAAATTTGATTACAATGGTTTGTTTGTTCTAGGTGTGCAAGATGTGGTTCTTTCACACATATACATGTATCTATTCTTCCTCACATCCTTTGCCAATGTAGGTTATGACACAATGTTGAGTAGTCTTCTCCTGGTCTTCCGTACGTCTTTGGGGGTTATATATTTCACATGGTTTGTATATCTCTGTTAACCCCAATATGGCAATGTATCCAATCCTCATCCCTTTCTATTTGGTGAACCATAAGTTTTTTAATGAATCTGTGATTGCCTTTCTCTGTGGAAATATCTTCATTGGTATCAATTTTTAAGTAACTCCTAAAAGTGACATGATAGGATATGTGCCTTTTGCTTTCTCACTTTCTATAGGTGTTGTGATTACGTCTAGACTCATCTATGGTGCTGCAAATGGCATTGTTTCATTTTTTTCACTAGCGAACATTCCATCTGTACATGGAGGAGTTCTTCTTTGCCCACCCATCTGTTGGTGGACTTTTTGGTTGCTTCCATATCTTGGCTATTGTAATACTGGGCAATGCAGATTTGCCTGCCTGTGTCTTTCCAATTCTCTCTTCTTAGATTATAGGTGGAGGAGTGGGCCTGCTGGATCATATGGTAGCTCAATGTTTACCTTTTTAAGGCACCTCCATTCTGTTCTCATTCGTGGCCCTTTCCAACTTCCGTCCCCCTTGAAGTTGAGGGTATGCATTTCTCCACAACACCTTCAGCATTTATTGTTTGTAGTTTTCTTGCTCATGGTTATTCTGACAAGTGTGAGCTGATACCTCTTTGTGGTTGAATTCGCATGTGCCTCATAATCCGTTGAAATTGAGCTTTAAGGCATGTCCTTTTTATTTTTCAAGCAGTGATTACCCCTTAGTTCTTCAAAGTGTTCTCTTAAAGTACGTGTCACCTTTTGAAATGTTTTGGCCATTACCTCCCTGAAGACATTTTGAGGGCAGGTTTCATTTACAGTTCTGCAGTACTTGTTCCTATGAAATGACCATTAGCACAGGCTTTAAAACTGCTTTTGCAGGTAACTGCCAGAGGGCGGCAGCCTTTCTATGTTCCCCACCCTGGTAACTAGGGAAAAGCTCTTGCGGCCTGTGGTGTTTCTCGGTTATAAATTAGAGTGGAGTGTGCCCGGACAAACCCACACAAGCTGATGTCTCCTTACTTTTGTTGGATTTTTAAATTTAATTTTTATTTTTTATTGGAGTAATTTTCCACTGTGTACGTGGACCACTTCTTCTTTGTGCATTCCTCGGTTGATGGACATTTTCATTGCTTCCAAGTGTTGGCTATGGTAAATATTTTTGGAGTGCAGGATTGCCAGCCTGTGACTTTTTGATTCTCATGTTCTCAGGTGATAGGCCCAGCAGTGGGTGTGATTGATTGACTGGTAGCACCGTGTTTCCCTTTTCAAAGCACCTTCTTTGTGTTTTCATTAGTGGCTCTTACCACGTCCCCCTTAGAGTCGAGGGTACGCATTTCTCCACAATCGCTTCAGCATTTATTGTTTACAGCATTTATGCTAATGGCCCTTCTGGCTGCTGTGAGCTGATAGGTTTTTGTAATTTGGGTTTGCATGTCTTTGAAAATTCGTAAAACTCATCATTTTTCTCCGCCGTTTTCTTTTCCGTTAAAAAAAGGAAACAATTGGCAGTACAATATAACTCTTGAAATTGTCTTCTTTGAAGGTTGCCCTCTTTTGAATTATTTGGTCGATTTTCCACCCCAGCGTTTTTTTAGAGAGCAGGTGTCATTTCCCGAACTGCAAGTTTGGTGAATATTTAGTGACCTTTAGCAATGGGTGTAAAGCTGCTGTTGTGGGAAGCGGCCTCTAGGAGGCAGCATTTCTCCATTCCCAAATCTGGGTAGTAGGGCAGCAGAGCCTTTCTGGAAGTCGTGTTCCTAGGTTGTAAATTACATTGGAATGTGCGTGGAGAAACCCCCACAAGTTTATGTGTCATTATTTCTTCTTGGTTTTTAAAAGTGTTTTAATTGGGGTAAAGCTTAGAATATTGTTTGTCCTAGGTGTACACAATCTGGTTCATTTGTACATTATATATGTCTATTCAAGTACAGATCCTCTTCCCATGTAAAATGTTACAGAGGGTTCCGCAGACTTCCCTTGCTATATGGTTGGCCTTTTTGAGATATGTATATAATATGTGTTTGTATACATATAGTAACACTAACCTTAATTTATCCATTCCCCCCACCTGTCGTTTTAGATGAGCATAGTTTGTTTTCTAAATCTGTGAGTGTCTTTCTCTGTGGAAATAAGTTCATTTGTGTCAGTTATTAGATAATGCCTATAAGTGCTATCATAGAATACAGGTCTTTTGCTTTCCAACTTACCTCATCTTTCGTGATTATCTCCAGACTCATTTGTGGTGCCTCAAAGAGCAATGGTTCATTGTCTTCCATGGCTAATATTCCATTGTGTACATGGACCACTTCTTCTTTATCCATTTACCTGTTGTTGGACATTTTGATTGCTTCACTGTCTTGGCTATGGTGAATAAGGCTGCACTGCAGCTTTTGCGGCCTGTGTCTTCTCGATTCTTGTCTTCTCAGGTGAGAGGTCCAATGGTGCGCCTGCTGGATTGAATAGTACCTCCATTTTTACTTTTAAACACAGCTCCTTTCTGTTCTCATTATTGGCTGTTACCCCTTTACGTCTCACCAGCAGGCAGAGGGTACACAGTTCTCTAAAACCCCTTCAGCATTTATTGTTTGTAGACTTTTTGCTGATGGTCAGTCGACTGGTGTAAGTTGAAACTTTTTGTAGATTAGATTGCATGCGTCTAACACTCCCTGAGGTTGAGCTTTTATCCATTTTCCTTTTTTTAAAAAAGAGTGTGAGTAAAACTTAACTCTTCATAATCTCTTCTTGAAACATTTGCCTGTTTTGAATTTTTTGCCCATTCCCTACTTCAGCACAAATATTTAGGGCAAGTGTCCTTTACAGCCCTGAGTCCTTGTGAATGTTAAGTGACCATTAGCTGTGACTTTAAAGCTGCTCTTGCAGGAAACGGCCACTAGGTGGCAGCATTTCTCCTTTACCAAATTTGGTTACTAGGGAAACAGAGCCTTAATGGAAGTGGTGTTCTAGGGTGTATATTAGAATGGAATGTGCCAGGAAAAAGCCCTTTAACTTTATGTCTCATTACTTCTTGTTCATATTTGTAATTTACTTTTTATTTTTTATCCCAGCAAATTTGATTACAATGGTTTGTTTGTTCTAGGTGTGCAAGATGTGGTTCTTTCACACATATACGTGTATCTATTCTTCCTCGCATCCTTTGCCAATGTAGGTTATGACACAATGTTGAGCAGTCTTCTCCTGGTCTTCCGTACGTCTTTGGTGGTTATATATTTCACATGGTTTGTATATCTCTGTTAACCCCAATATGGTAATGTATCCAATCCTCATCCCTTTCTATTTGGTGAACCATAAGTTTTTTAATGAATCTGTGATTGCCTTTCTCTGTGGAAATATCTTCATTGGTATCAATTTTTAAGTAACTCCTGAAAGTGATATGATAGTATATGTGCCTTTTGCTTTCTCACTTACTACACGTGGCGTGATTACGACTAGACTCATCTATGGTGCTGCAAATGGCATTGTTTCATTTTTTCACTAGCGAATATTCCATCTGTACATGGAGGAGTTCTTCTTTGCCCACCCATCTGTTGGTGGTCTTTTTGGTTACTTCCATATCTTGGCTATTGTAATACTGGGCAATGCAGATTTGCCTGCCTGTGTCTTTCCAATTCTCTCTTCTTAGATTATAGGTGGAGGAGTGGGCCTGCTGGATCATATGGTAGCTCAATGTTTATATTTTTAAGGCACCTCCATTCTGTTCTCATTCGTGGCCCTTTCCAACTTACGTCCCCCTTGAAGTTGAGGGTATGCATTTCTCCACAGCACCTTCAGCATTTATTGTTTGTAGTTTTCTTGCTCATGGTTATTCTGACAAGTGTGAGCTGATACCTCTTTGTGGTTGAATTCGCATGTGCCTCATAATCCGTTGAAATTGAGCTTTAAGGCATGTCCTTTTTATTTTTCAAGCAGTGATTACCCCTTAGTTCTTCAAAGTGTTCTCTTAAAGTACGTGTCACCTTTTGAAATGTTTTGGCCATTACCTCCCTGAAGACATTTTGAGGGCAGGTTTCATTTACAGTTCTGCAGTACTTGTTCCTATGAAATGACCATTAGCACAGGCTTTAAAACTGCTTTTGCAGGTAACTGCCAGAGGGCGGCAGCCTTTCTATGTTCCCCACCCTGATAACTAGGGAAAAGCCCTTGCGGCCTGTGGTGTTTCTCGGTTATAAATTAGAGTGGAGTGTGCCCGGACAAACCCACACAAGCTGATGTCTCCTTACTTTTGTTGGATTTTTAAATTTAATTTTTATTTTTTATTGGAGTAATTTTCCACTGTGTACGTGGACCACTTCTTCTTTGTGCATTCCTCGGTTGATGGACATTTTCATTGCTTCCAAGTGTTGGCTATGGTAAATATTTTTGGAGTGCAGGTTTGCCAGCCTGTGACTTTTTGATTCTCATGTTCTCAGGTGATAGGCCCAGCAGTGGGTGTGATTGATTGACTGGTAGCACCGTGTTTCCCTTTTCAAAGCACCCTCTTTGTGTTTTCATTAGTGGCTCTTACCACGTCCCCCTTAGAGTCGAGGGTACGCATTTCTCCACAATCGCTTCAGCATTTATTGTTTACAGCATTTATGCTAATGGCCCTTCTGGCTGCTGTGAGCTGATAGGTTTTTGTAATTTGGGTTTGCATGTCTTTGAAAATTCGTAAAACTCATCATTTTTCTCCGCCGTTTTCTTTTCTGTTAAAAAAAGGAAACAATTGGCAGTACAATATAACTCTTGAAATTGTCTTCTTTGAAGGTTGCCCTCTTTTGAATTATTTGGTCGATTTTCCACCCCAGCGTTTTTTTAGAGAGCAGGTGTCATTTCCCGAACTGCAAGTTTGGTGAATATTTAGTGACCTTTAGCAATGGGTTTAAAGCTGCTGTTGTGGGAAGTGGCCTCAAGGAGGCAGCATTTCTCCATTCCCAAATCTGGGTAGTAGGGCAGCAGAGCCTTTCTGGAAGTCGTGTTCCTAGGTTGTAAATTCCATTGGAATGTGCGTGGAGAAACCCCCACAAGTTTATGTGTCATTATTTCTTCTTGGTTTTTAAAAGTGTTTTAATTGGGGTAAAGCTTAGAATACTGTTTGTCCTGAGTGTACACAATCTGGTTCGTTTGTACATTATATATGTCTATTCAAGTACAGATCCTCTTCCCATGTAAAATGTTACAGAGGGTTCCGCAGACTTCCCTTGCTATATGGTTGGTCTTTTTGAGATATGTATATCATATGTGTTTGTATACATATAGTAACACTAATCTTAATTTATCCATTCCCCCCACCTGTCGTTTTAGATGAGCATAGTTTGTTTTCTAAATCAGAGTGTCTTTCTCTGTGGAGATATGTTCATTTGTGTCAGTTATTAGGTAACGCCTATAAGTGCTACCATAGAAAACAGGTCTTTTGCTTTCCAACTTACCTCATCTTTCGTGATTATCTCCAGACTCATTTGTGGTGCCTCAAAGAGCAATGGTTCATTGTCTTCCATGGCTAATATTCCATTGTGTACATGGACCACTTCTTCTTTATCCATTTACCTGTTGTTGGACATTTTGATTGCTTCACTGTCTTGGCTATTGTGAATAAGGCTGCACTGCAGCTTTTGCGGCCTGTGTCTTCTCGATTCTTGTCTTCTCAGGTGAGAGGTCCAATGGTGCGCCTGCTGGATTGAATAGTACCTCCATTTTTACTTTTAAACACAGCTCCTTTCTGTTCTCATTATTGGCTGTTACCCCTTTACGTCTCACCAGCAGGCAGAGGGTACACAGTTCTCTAAAACCCCTTCAGCATTTATTGTTTGTAGACTTTTTGCTGATGGTCAGTCGACTGGTGTAAGTTGAAACTTTTTGTAGATTAGATTGCATGCGTCTAACACTCCCTGAGGTTGAGCTTTTATCCATTTTCCTTTTTTTTAAAAAGAGTGTGAGTAAAACTTAACTCTTCATAATCTCTTCTTGAAACATTTGCCTGTTTTGAATTTTTTGCCCATTCCCTACTTCAGCACAAATATTTAGGGCAAGTGTCCTTTACAGCCCTGAGTCCTTGTGAATGTTAAGTGACCATTAGCTGTGACTTTAAAGCTGCTCTTGCAGGAAACGGCCACTAGGTGGCAGCATTTCTCCTTTACCAAATTTGGTTACTAGGGAAAC